>NC_056747.1:873784679-873956606 GCF_019279795.1 Protopterus annectens
GCAAAACAAACCCGGTTTTAAGCAGGGGACTTGAAAGAGCTAGGCATTAGCCCAAAACGGCCAATAAACAACTAGTTTCTGGGCTGAGACCACTCCTCCAGGGACAGATAGGCTGCTCAAAGCTTCCCACTCTCACTGGTGAACAGAGGAGATTCCTCCTATCCAAGTAAGGATATGGGCAACACAGGAACCTGTGCTAAAGTCCAGAATACAGCAAAACTGAACTCAGGACTATTCTAGCTTAGAAAGATGGCGGGAAACAAGGATTTTTTTTTTTTTTAAGACAGATAGCAGGAAAACACAGTAAATGCTTAACACATGCTAATGCACTTGAGTGAGCAGCCTTAACAGTTAAATTAAACAAAAACATGGTTTTGAAGTGCAGGTAAGCAAAAATGCAATAACAAGCCTTTTTAGGTAACACAGCAGTTTCAGACTCGCTTTTCAGTGAGAATATGCATTTGCTAAAGTAAAGGCAGTAGAAAATACTTAAATCAGGTAGCAGTCACTCTTTTTCATCTCTCTGCTACTAGCACCACTCTGCAGGAGAACAAGGAGCTTTGTTGAATCGGAACAACTGCAAAAAAATGTGCCAAGCGGCTTTTTAAGCAGGGGACTTGAAAGATCTAGGAATTAGCCCAAAACAGCCAATAAACAACTAGTTTCTGGGCTGAGACCACGCCTCAAGAGATAGATAGGATGCTCAAAGCTCTCCACTCTCACTGGTAAACAGAGAAGCTTCCTCCTATCCAAGTAAGGATATCGGCAACACATGAACCTGTACTAAAGTTCAGAATACAGCAAACCTGAATTCAGGACTATTCTAGCTTAGAAAAGATGGGAAACAAGGATGTTTTTTTGTTTGTTTTCTTTTTTTAAGACAGATAGCAGGAAAACACAGTAAATGCTATACACAGGCTAGAGCAATTGAGGGAGCAGCATTACCAGTTAAAATAAACAAAAACAGATGGTTTTGAAATGCAGGTAAGCAAAAATGCAATAACAAGCCTTTTTAGGTAAAACAGCAGTTTCAGACTCGCTTTTCAGCGAGAATATGCAGTCGCTAAAGTAAAGGCAGTAGAAAATACTTAAATCAGGTAGCAGTCACTCTTTTTCATCTCTCTGCTGCTTGCACCACTCTGCAGAACCACGTGGAGCTTTGCTGATTTGGAACAAGCGCAAAAACCTTGTCAAGCGGGTTTTTAAGCAGGGGACTTGAAAGAGCTTGGAATTAGCCCAAAATGGACAATAAACAACTAGTTTCTGGGCTGAGACCACTCCTCCAAAGACAGGTAGGCTGCTCAAAGCTCCCCACTCTCACTGCTGAACAGAGAAGCTTTCTCCTATCCAAGTAAGGATATGGGCAACACAGGAACCTGTACTAAAGTCCAGAATACAGCAAACCTGAATTCAGGACAATTCTAGCTTAGAAAAGGCGGGAAACAAGATATTGTTTTTTTTTTTCTTTTTTTAAGACAGCAGGAAAACACAGTAAATGCTTAACACAGACTAGCACACTTGAGTGAGCAGCCTCAGCAGTTAAATTAAACAAAAACAGATGATTTTAAAGTGCAGGTAATCAAAAATGCAATAACAAGCTTTTTTAGGTAAAACAGCAGTTTCAGACTCACTTTTCAGTGAGAATATGCAGTCACTAAAGTAAAGACAGTAGACAATACTTAAATCAGGTAGCAGTCACTCTTTTTCGTCTCTCTGCTCGTAGCACCACTCTGCAGGATGACGAGATGCTTTGCTGAGTGCGAACAAGTGCAAAAACCGCACCAAGCCGTTTTTTAAGCAGGGGACTTGAAAGAGCTAGGAATTAGCCCAAAATGGTCAATAAACAACTAGTTTCTGGGCTGAGACCACTCCTCCAGGGACAGATAGGCTGCTCAAAGCTTCCCACTCTCACTCGTGAAAAGAGAAGCTTCTGCTTATCCAAGTAAGCATATGGGCAACACAGGAAACTGTACTAAAATCCAGAATACAGCAAACTTGAATTCAGGACTATTCTAGCTTAGAAAAGGTGGGAAACAAGGATTTTTTTTCTTTTTTTTTAAGACAGATAGCAGGAAAAGACAGTAAATGCTTGAGTGAGCAGCCTCAACAGTTAAATTAAACAAAAACAGATGATATAAAAGTGCAGGTAAGCAAAAATGCAATAACAAGCTTTTTTAGGTAAAACAGCAGTTTCAGACTCACTTTTAAGCGAGAATATGCAGTCGCCAAAGTAAAGGCAGTAGAAAATATTTAAATCAGGTAGCAGTCACTCTTTTTCATCTCTCTGCTGCTAGCACCACTCTGCAGGACCACGAGGAGATTTGCTGAGTCAGAACAAGCGCAAAAACCCTGCCAAGCGGGTTTTTAAGCAGGGGACTTGAAAGAGCTAGGAATTAGGCCAAAACAGCCAATAAACAACTAGTTTCTGGGCTGAGACCACTCCTCCAGGGACAGATAGGCAGCTCAAAGCTCACCACTCTCACTGGTGAACTGAGAAGCTTTCTCCAATCCAAGTAAGGATATGGGCAACACAGGAACCTGTACTAAAGTCCAGAATACAGCAAACATGAATTCAGGACTATTCTAGCTTAGAAAAGGCGGGAAACAAGGATTTATTTATTTATTTTTTCTTTTTTTTAAGACAGATAACAAGAAAACACAGTAAATGTTTAACACAGGCAAGCACACTTGAATGAGCAGCCTCAACAGTTAAATTAAACAAAAACAGATGATTTTAAAGTGCAGGTAAGCAAAAATGAAATAACAAGATTTTTTGGGTAAAACAGCAGTTTCAGACTCGCTTTTCAGTGAGAATATGCAGTAGCTAAAGTAAAGGCAGTAGAAAATAATTAAATCAGGTAGCAGTCACTCTTTTTCATCTCTCTGCTGCTAGCACCACTCTGCAGGACAAAGAGGAGCTTTGCTGAGTCAGAACAAGCGCAAAAACCGTGCCAAGCCATTTTTCAAGCAGGGCACTTAAAAGAGCTAGGAATTAGCCCAAAATGGCCAATAAACAACTTGGTTCTTGGCTGAGACCACTCCTCCAGGGACTGATAGGTTGCTCAAAGCTCCCCACTTTCACTGGTGAACAGAGAAGCTTCCTCCTATCCAAGTAAGGATATGGGCAGCACAGGAACCTGTGCTGAAGTCCAGAATACAGCAAACCTGAATTCAAGACTATTGTAGCTCATAAAAGGCGGGAAACAAGGATTTTGTTTTTTCTTTTTTTAAGACAGATAGCAGGAAAACACAGTAAATGCTTAACACAGGCTAGTGCACTTGAGTGAGCAGCCTTAACAGTTAAATTAAACTAAAAGAGATGGTTTTGATATGCAGGTAAGCAAAAATGCAATAACAAGCTTTTTTAGGTAAAACAGCAGTTTCAGACTTGCTTTTCAGTGAGAATATGCAGTTGCTAAAGTAAAGACAGTAGAAAATATTTAAATCAGGTAGCAGTCACTCTTTTACGCCTGTTTGCTCCTAGCACCACTCTGCAGGACCACGAGGAGCTTTGCTGAGTCGGAACAAGTGCAAAAACCACCCCGAGTGGGTTTTTAAGCAGGGGACTTGAAAGAGCTAGGAATTAGCCAAAAACGGCCAATAAACAACTAGTTTCTGTGCTGAGACCACTCCTCCAGGGACAGATAGGCGGCTCAAAGCTCCCCACTCTCACTGGTGAACAGAGTAGCTTCCTCCTATCCAAGTAAGGATATGGGCAACACAGGAATCTGTACTAAAGTCCAGAATACAGCAAACCTGAATTCAGGACTATTCTAGCTTAGAAAAGGCTGGAAACAAGGATTTTTTTTGTTTTTTTTCTGTTTTTTTTAAGACAGATAGCAGGAAAACACAGTAAATGCTTAACACAGGCTAGCGCACTTGAGTGAGCAGCCCCAACAGTTAAATTAAACAAAAACAGATGATGTTAAAGTGCAGGTAATCAAAAGTGCAATAACAAGCTTTTTTAGGTAAAACAGCAGTTTCAGACACACTTTTCAGCTTGAATATGCAGTCGCTAAGGTAAAGGCAGTAGAAAATACTTAAATCAGGTAGTAGTCACTCTTTTTCATCTCTTTGCTGCTAGCACCACTCCGCAGGACCACCAGGAGCTTTGCTGAGTCAGAACAAGCGCAAAAACCGCGCCAAGCCATTTTTTAAGCAGGGGACTTGAAAGAGCTAGGAATTAGCCCAAAACGGCCAATAATCAACTAGTTTCTGGGCTGAGACAACTCCTCCAGGGACAGATAGGCTGCTCAAAGCTCACCACTCTCACTTGTGAACAGAGAAGCTTCCTCCTATCCAAGTAAGGATATGGGCAACACATGAACCTGTACTAAAGTCCAGAATACAGCAAACCTGAATTCAGGACTATTGTAGGTTAGAAACGGTGGGAAACATGGATTTTTTTTGTTTTTTTTTTTCTTTTTTTAAGACAGATAGCAGGAAAACACAGTAAATGCTTAACACAGGCTAGCGCACTTGAGTGAGCAGCCTTAACAGTTAAATTAAACAAAAACAGATGGTTTTGACGCGCAGGTAAGCAAAAATGCAATAACAAGCCTTTTTAGGTAAAACAGCAGTTTCAGACTCGCTTTTCAGTGGGAATATGCAGTTGCTAAAGTAAAGACAGTAGAAAATACTTAAATCAGGTAGCAGTCACTCTTTTTCATCTCTCTGCTCCTAGCACCACTCTGCAGGACCACGAGGAGCTTTGCTGAGTCGGAACAAGCACAAAAAATCCGCCAAGTGGGTTTTTAAGCAGGGGACTTGAAAGAGCTAGAAATTAGCCCAAAACAGCCAATAAACAACTAGTTTCTGGGCTGAGACCACTCCTTCAGGGACAGATAGGCTGCTCAAAGCTCCCCACTCTTACTGGTGAACAGAGAAGCTTCCTCTTATCCAAGTAAGGATATGAGCAACACAGGAACCTGTATTACAGTCCAGAATACAGCAGAACTCAGGACTATTCTGGTTTAGAAAAGGCAGGAAACAAGAATATTGTTTTTTTTTTTTTTCTATTTTTAGGACAGATAGTAGGTAAACACAGTAAATGCTTAACACAGGCTGGCACACTTGAGTGAGCAGCCTCATCAGTTAAATTAAACAAAAACAGATGATTTTAAAGTGCAGGTAAGCAAAAATGCAATAACAAGCTTTTTTAGGTAAAACAGCAGCTTCAGACTCACTTTTCAGGGAGAATATGCAGTCACTAAAGTAAAGGCAGTAGAAAATACTTAAATCAGGTAGCAGTCACTCTTTTTCATCCCTCTGCTGCTAGAAACACTCTACAGGACCACGAGGAGCTTTGCTGAGTCAGAACAAGTGCAAAAAACACACCAAGCGGGTTTTTAAGCAGGGGACTTGAAAGAGCTAGGAATTTGGCCAAAACGGCCAATAAACAATTAATTTCTGGGCTGAGACCACTCCTCCAGGGAAAGATAGGCTGCTCAAAGCTCCCCATTCTCACTGGGGAACAGAGAAGCTTCCTCCTATCCAAGTAAGGATATGGGCAACACAGGAACCTGTACTAAAGTCCAGAATATAGCAAACCTGAATTCAGGACTATTCTATCTTAGAAAAGGTGGGAAATAAGTTTTTTTTTTTTTCTTTTTTTTTAAGACAGATAGGAAAAGACAGTAAATGCTTAACACAGGCTAGCGCACTTGAGTGAGCAGCCTCAACAGTTAAATTAAACAAAAACAGACGATTTAAAAGTGCAGGTAAGGAAAAATGCAATAACAAGTTTTTTAGGTAAAACAGCAGCTTCAGACTCACTTTTCAGGGAGAATATGCAGTCACTAAAGTAAAGGCAGTAGAAAATACTTAAATCAGGTAGCAGTCACTCTTTTTCATCTCTCTGCTGCTAGCAACACTCTACAGGACCACAAGGGGCTTTGCTCAGTCAGAACAAGCGCAAAAATGACGGCAAGTGGGTTTTTAAGCAGGGGACTTGAAAGAGCTAGGAATTTGGCCAAAACGGCCAATAAACAATTAGTTTCTGGGCTGAGACCACTCCTCCAGGGACAGATAGGCTGCTCAAAGCTCCCCACTCTCACTGGTGAACAGAGAAGCTTCCTCCTATCCAAGTAAGGATATGGGCAACACAGGAACCTGTACTAAAGTCCAGAATATAGCAAACCTGAATTCAGGACTATTCTATCTTAGAAAAGGTGGGAAATAAGTTTTTTTTGTTTTTTTTTCTTTTTTTTTAAGACGGATAGCAGGAAAATACAGTAAATGCTTAACACAGGGTAGCGCACTTGAGTGAGCAGCCTTAACAGTTAAATTAAACAAAAACAGATGGTTTTGAAGTGCAGGTAAGCAAAAATGCAATAACATGTTTTTTAAGTAAAACTGCAGTTTCAGACTCACTTTTCAGCGAGAATATGCAGTCACTAAAGTAAAGGCATTAAAAAATACATATATCAGGTAGCAGTCACTCTTTTTCGTCTCTCTGCTGCTAGCACCACTCTGCAGGACCATGAGGAGCTTTGCTGAGTTGGAAGAAGTGCAAAAACTGTGCCAAGCGGGTTTTTAGCAGGGGACTTGAAAGAGCTAGGAATTAGCCCAAAACGGCCAATAAACAACTAGTTTCTGGGCTGAGACCACTCCTCCAGGGACAGATAGGCTGCTCAAAGCTCCCCACTCTCAGGGTGAAGAGAGAAGCTTCCTCCTATCCAAGTAAGGATATGGGCAACACAGGAACCTGTACTAAAGTCCAGAATACAACAAACCTGAATTCAGGACTATTCTAGCTTAGAAAAGGCGGGAAACAAGGATATTGTTTTGTTTTTTTTTTTTTTTAAGACAGATAGCAGGAAAACACAGTAAATGCTTAACACAGGCTAGCACACTTGAGTGAGCAGCCTCATCAGTTAAATTAAACAAAAACAGATGATTTTAAAGTGCAGGTAAGCAAAAATGCAATAACAAGCTTTTTTAGGTAAAACAGCAGTTTCAGACTCGCTTTTCAGCGAGAATATGCAGTCGCTAAAGTAAAGGCAGTAGAAAATCCTTAAATCAGGTAGCAGTCACTGTTTTTCATCTCTATGCTGCTAGCACCACTCTGCAGGACCACGAGGAGCTTTGCTGAGTCAGAACAACTGCAAAAACCGCGCCAAGCGGGTTTTTAAGCAGGGGACTTGAAAGAGCTGGGAATTAGCCCAAAACAGCAAATAAACAACTAGTTTCAGGGCTGAGACCACTCCTCCAGGGACAGATAGGCTGCTCAAAGCTTCCCACTCTCACTGGTGAACAGAGAAGCTTCCTCCTATCCAAGTAAGGATATGGGCAACACAGGAACCTGTATTAAAGTCCAGAATACAGCAAACCTGAATTCAGGACTATTCTAGCTTAGAAAAGATGGGAAAGAAGGATTTTTGTTTTTTTTTTTTTTTTAAGACAGATAGCAGGAAAACACAGTAAATGCTTAACACAGGCTAGCACACTTGAGTGAGCAGCCATAACAGTTAAATTAAAGAAAAACAGAAGGTTTTAAAGTGCAGGTAAGCAAAAATGCAATAACAAGCCTTTTTAGGTAAAACAGCAGTTTCAGACTCGCTTTTCAGTGAGAATATGCAGTCACTAAAGTAAAGGCAATAGAAAATACTTAAATCAGGTAGCAGTCACTCTTTTTCATCTCTCTGCTGCTAGCACCACTCTGCAGGACCACGATGAGCTTTGCTAAGTCAGAACAAGCACAAAAACCATGCCAAGCGGGATTTTAAGCAGGGGACTTGAAAGAGCTAGGAATTAGCCCAAAACAGTCAATTAACAACTAGTTTCTGAGCTGCGATCACTCTTCCAGGGACAGATAGGCTGCTCAAAGCTACCCACTCTCATTGGTGAATAGAGAAGCTTCCTCCTATCCAAGTAAGGATATGGGCAACACAGGAACCTGTACTAAAGTCCAGAATACAGCAGAATTCAGGACTATTCTAGCTTAGAAAAGGCGGGAAACAAGGATATTGTTTTTTTTTTTTTAAGACAGATAGCAGGAAAACACAGTAAATGCTTAACACAGGCTAGCGCACTTGAGTGAGCAGCCTCAACAGTTAAATTAAACAAAAACAGATGATTTTAAAGTGCAGGTAAGCAAAAATGCAATAACAAGCTTTTTAGGTAAAACAGCAGTTTCAGACTTGCTTTTCAGTGAGAATATGCAGTCGCTAAAGTAAAGGCAGTAGAAAATACCTAAATCAGGTAGCAGTCACTCTTTTTTGTCTCTCTGCTGCTAGCACCACTCTGCAGGACCACGAGGAGCTTTGCTGAGTCAGAACAAGCGCAAAAACCACGCCAAGTGGGTTTTTAAGCAGGGGACTTGAAAGAGCTAGGAATTAGCCCAAAACGGCCAATCAACAACTAGTTTCTGGGCTGAGACCACTCCTCCAGGGACAGATAGGCTGCTCAAAGCTCCCCACTCTCACTGGTGAACAGAGAAGCTTCCTCCTATCCAAGTAAGGATATGGGCAACACAGGAACCTGTACTAAAGTCCAGAATACAGCAAACCTGAATTCAGGACAATTCTAGCTTAGAAAAGGTGGGAAACAAGGATATTGTTTTGTTTTTTTTCTTTTTTTAAGACAGATAGCAGGAAAACACAGTAAATGCTTAACACAGGCTAGCGCACTTGAGCGAGCAGCCTCAACAGTGAAATTAAACAAAAACAGACAATTTAAAAGTGCAGGAAAGGAAAAATGCAATAACAAGCTTTTTTAGGTAAAACAGCAGTTTCAGACTCACTTTTCAGCGAGAATATGCAGTCGCTAAAGTAAACCCAGTAGAAAATACGTAAATCAGGTAGCAGTCACTCTTTTTCATCTCTCTGCTGCTAGCACCACTTGGCAGGATCACAAGGAGCTTTGCTGAGTCAGAACAAGCGCAAAAACCTCACCAAGTGGGTTTTTAAGCAGGGGACTTGAAAGAGCTAGGAATTAGCCCAAAACAGCCAATAAACAACTAGTTTCTGGGCTGAGATCACTCCTCAAGGGACAGATAGGCTGCTCAAAGCTCCCCACTCTCACTGGTGAACAGAAAAGCTTCCTCCTATCCAAGTAAGGATATGGGCAACACAGGAACCTGTACTAAAGTCCAGAATATAGCAAACATGAATTCAGGACTATTCTAGCTTAGAAAAGGTGGGAAACAAGGATATTTTTTTTGTTTTTTTTTTCTTTTTTTAGGACAGATAGCTGGAAAACACAGTAAATGCTTAACACAGGCTAGCACACTTGAGTGAGCAGCCTCAACAGTTAAATTAAACAAAAACAGATGATTTAAAAGTGCAGGTAAGCAAAAATGCAATAACAAGTTTTTTTAGGTAAAACAGCAGTTTCAGACTCACTTTTCAGCGAGAATATGCAGTCGCTAAAGTAAAGGCAGTAGAAAATACTTAAATCAGGTAGCAGTCACTCTTTTTCATCTCTCTGCTGCTAGCACCACTTGGCAGGATCACAAGGAGCTTTGCTGAGTCAGAACAAGCGCAAAAACCTCGCCAAGTGGGTTTTTAAGCAGGGGACTTGAAAGAGCTAGGAATTAGCCCAAAACAGCCAATAAACAACTAGTTTCTGGGCTGAGACCACTCCTCCAGGGACAGATAGGCTGCTCAAAGCTCCCCACTCTCACTGGTGAACAGAAAAGCTTCCTCCTATCCAAGTAAGGATATGGGCAACACAGGAACCTGTACTAAAGTCCAGAATACAGCAAACATGAATTCAGGACTATTCTAGCTTAGAAAAGGTGGGAAACAAGGATATATATATATATATATATATATATATATATATATATATATATATATATATATATTTCTTTTTTTAGGACAGATAGCAGGAAAACACAGTAAATGCTTAACACAGGCTAGCGCACTTGAGTGAGCAGCCTCAACAGTTAAATGAAACAAAAAGAGATGATTTTAAAGTACAGGTAAGCAAAAATGTAATAACAAGCTTTTTTAGGTAAAACAGCAGTTTCAGACTCACTTTTCAGTGAGAATATGCAGTCACTAAAGTAAAGGCAGTGGAAAATACTTAAATCAGGTAGCAGTCACTCTTTTTCATCTCTCTGCTGCTTGCACCACTCTGCAGGACCACAAGAAGCTTTGCTGAGTCAGAGTGGCAGTTACTTCAGCTCAACAGACTTCAAAGATGCAAGCACGTTTCTGCAAACCTCCTTATTTAGTCATTCACAAAGACAGAGTTTCCCCTAAGAACTGCCATATGTTTCATTCCTAAGGTGGTATCTGAAACTAATTAAATCAGTCAATAAATCTACCAGTCTTTTTTCAAAGATTTTCAAACAAGGGTGAATATGTGTGATGATGTGAAGTATTGCCAGCTATGCCAGGAGAAGTAGGGCAGTGGATGTGTAACATTTGCCAGCATAGCTAGCTAAAAGTTTGTAAAGAATTATATCTCCTTTGTATATTAAACTGATTTGTACAGATGCTTGTGTAAAAACAAAATGAAAACTCCAGCAAAGCTAGAACTTCCACTGAGTGACCTCCCAAACCTTTTGTATCAGATGCACATAGGATATATGCAAATGATCCTTATGAACATCAGGTGCTTCAGCTAATTGGCAATTTTGAATGCCCATGACTTCTTTCGTTGTTTTTATGGACAATTTCAGGCCAATAAAGCCAAACCCCACTAGCTGTGGATATGCATATTTCAGCCTTGTTATGACATCATCAGGACAGCACAAGCAAAGTGTTTGACTAAGCATTAAAACATAGGGCTGTTTTACTCAGCTGATGTCCATTATCATTAGGATCACTGCAAAAATATCCCAAACAACAAACTAAAAGAATGAATGAGAAGGTCACTGAAAAACCAATCAGTAAAAACAAAGTGTAAACGCCAGCAAAGCTAGAACTTCCACTGAGTGGCCTCCCAAACCTCTTGTATCAGAGGCACATGGGATATATGCAAATGATCCTTATGAACATCAGGTGCTTCAACTAATTGGCGAATCTGAATGCCCATGACTTGTTTCATTGTTTTAATGGACAATTTCAGGCTAATAAAGCCAAACCCCACTAGCTGTGGATATGCATATTTTGGCCTTGTTATGACCTCATCAGCACAGCACAAGCAGAGTGTTTGACTAAGCATTAGAAACACAGAGTTGTTTTACCCAGCCTTTCAGGACACACATGGTGAAACCCCCTCCAAAAGCAGAGGAGGGGGTAATAATGGAAGATGCTGCCCATGCAGCAGAGGGGGTCCACAGAACCAGGGTGATAGAGATCAGTTATTTGGGAAGCCCTACCAGCACTCCTGAGAGGAGGCCTGCCTGTCCATCTCTGGAGGCAGTTGGGGGATGCTTATCTTTTTACCTAGACACCTAGCTAAAAATAACAAAAGAGAGCTGGGTACAAAGCATCATATCCAGAGGTTACTCTCTACCCTTTTTCACCCCACCTCACCCTGTAAAAAAAATCCCAGATGTTCCACCCAGTCACAGGGAACAAGCAACCATAGAAGTTCAATGGTTGCTGAACAAAAGAGTCATCCAACCAGTCCCCGCAGACCAAACTTGATACTTCTTTGGCTCCAAAAGTTATTGGACCTGAGAAACATGGTTTTCCCTTGTTTCCATCTGTTTCATCGGAACCATTGCAGAGCCAAAAAAGAGCTGATCATCACCCTTGGAGCCTGTTTGCTCGGTGCTGGTATCTCCCTTACTACAGTCAGTGGCAGGTAGCCACAAGTCTTCCAGTCATTCGTCTAGATTCTCCAGGTTATTGGATGATGACATGGAGCAGGTAGTGAAGAGGTTGCTCCGGACCCGCGCCCCAGCAAAAATTCTCTCGAGCCCATCCCATCAGATCTTGGAGCCAACAACAGTACCCCCAAGTACGCAGATTCCTCCTCCAACTCGAATGAGTCTGTAGTCAGAGAGTATGCAAGTCATTGTGCTGGACCTGCCACAGCCAGTAATCACTACTGATAACTATGCTCTGATGTCTGCTCCGGTTTCCTTGATGCTTTCATCCATTGAGGGACCTGGGATCCAAAACACCCTGGTCAGCTCCAGGGGATGAGTCGAGTTGGACCCTTGTCGGAACTGGCTGTCCCACTTGGAGCCTCGGTTCAGGTGTGTTAGGCTCCCACATCTGCCTTGGAGCCACCCTCCTTGGTGCTGCAGAGATCTCCTGGCCTCTCGGGACCAGAGTCTCTTTCAGCCCAGGACCGTGGTGCCTTCGAGGTGATGTGGAGTGTGCCCTCAACTGAGTCTGCTTCACCTTTGTCTCCAGCCTCTCTTTCCAGTAAGGGCCCGGTGTCCACCTCTTTATTACCCCTCCATCACTTACAGAGTAGAGAACCAGTGCCCCAGGAAGTCACAGTGGGTTGATCCTCCTATTCCGTTACCTACCCGGAGCATGTCCCTGAGGAGGTCTCTCAGAAGAGACAGTGTAAGAGGAAGCACATAGACTCCGTTGAGTCTGTCACTTCTGATACTGACTTAGAGGATTCAGGAGGGTCCCCATGGTCACCCTCTGAGGATGTCTCCTTTTGAGACATCCTGGAGATCCTTAAGCAAAGGGGGGCTGGAAGTCCCTTTTCCTTCTGAAGATGAGTCGGTATACCCGGAGACATTTGGTTCTCACCCCTCCACCTCTTGGGTGTCTCCACCTTTTGACCCACTCCTGGGTTTGGTGGGTTGAAAGGTGTGGGACTCTTTGGACTCAGTGGACCCCATTCCACAGAGGCCTAAAAAGTTCATTATGGCCCCAGAAGATGGGCAGTATTTAACAAAAGAGGTTTCTGTAGATGCGATGGTGGTGGCAGCAGCCACAAAAAAGGGTTAGCTGAAACTTCTGTATCTGTTCATCCACTGAACAAGGATTATCATACGATGGACAGATATGGGAAGCGTATGTTCTTCTCAGCATCCTTTACCTTACAGTCACTGAATTACTTGTCGTATTTCACGCAACTTTAGTGGGATCTCCTAAAAGAGCTAGGAGATACCCTGCAAGGTGCTACAGCTCAGGATTTATCTGATAAGGTTAATTCCCAGCTCGCAACCTTAACTTCCATATCTAATTCCTTCATGCACCTCATATTTTATGCAGCCGATGGAGCAAGCATGGCTGCAGGCACAGTAGACACTCTTTGTAGACATTCCTGGATGTGCTTTTGTGAGTTTGCCAAACCCTTCTGTTCTTCCTTTATTGACACTCTCTTTGATGGCTCATCATTGTTCGGGCTGAAATTGAAAGAAACTCTCACCAGGAACCAACAAGATGGTAAGACTCTGTCTGCCGTTGGAATCCATTTTTCTGCTCCTACCAGACCTTATCCTAAAGGTCAAAAGAGCAGAAAAATGTGGTTCTGCAAGTCCAAAGGAGCCTTATCTGACACTCGTGGTGATACTTCCCCCCCAGGGGCAGAGGGGGAAATAATGGAAGATGCCATCCACGTGGCAGAGGGGGCCCACAAAACCAGGGCAACAGAGATACATTCTCTGGTAGGCCCTTCCAGTGCTCCTGAAAGAAGGCCTGCCTGTCCACCTCTAGAGGCAGTCAGGGGGGAGAATATCGCTGTATCCAGAAGCCTGGCTAAATTTGACTCGACAAATGGGTACAGTCCATTATATCCAGGGGATGCAACATTCCCTTTCAATGTCCATCTCATCCACCAAAGTATATTCCAGACATCCCACCCAGTCAAAGGGATCAAGCAACACTAGAAATCCAAATGTTGCTAGAAAACAGAGTTATCCAAGAAGTCACCACAGAACAATTAGGATCCAGAATTTACTCAAGGTTATTTTCAGTTCCAAAAAAGACAGGGGACGGGAGACCCATATTGGATCTCAGCAGACTAAACAAGTTGGTGAAGAAGTCAAAGTTCCAGATGGTAACACTGCAGTCTATACTTCCGTTTCTGGGAAAAGACAATTGTATGTGCTCGTTAGATCTTCAGGACGAGTACTATCACATAAAGATGGACAGGCGCGCAAGATTTCTATGCTTCCAGCTGGGAGCCAGTCATTACCAGTTCAGAGCTCTGCCCTTTGGACTCACCGCAGCCCCCAGGGTGTTTACCAAATGCATGGCAGTAGTCACGGCTCATCTGATTCCAGGTGTTTCCATATTAGACGACTGGCTCCTAACTGCCATCACCAAGCAGCTACTGATCAAAGCAAGAGACTACACCATCTCTTCTCAAAACTAGGCATTACTATAAATGCAGAAAAATCTGCCTTGTTGCTATCTCAGCATATTACATTCACTGGTGCAGATTTAAACACAAGCAACATGTTGGCAAAGCTACCTCAAGAAAGGATCCAGATGTTATGCAGCCAACTGATTAACTTACTCAACAAGAACAGAGTACAGGCAAGATTTGTCCTTAAAGTCTTAGGCTCTATGGCAGTGACAATAGCACTACTTTCCATGGCACAACTTCACATGAGAATATCGCAGTGGCTACTCTTCGCCCAATGGTCCATGCAGGACTTACCCATGTCTCACAAAATCTTCATAGCATACTCCTGCAAGAAGGACCTACTTTGATGGGTTCAGTCCGCTCAAGTAACAATGGGCAGACCGTTTGCACTTCCCCAAACTATCACTACAGTAACCATGGACGCATCTCAGATAGGGTTGGGGGGGCATTATCTGGGACAGACAGTCCAAGGGATATGGCAAGATCATGAGTACCATTTGCATATCAATGTCCTAGAGATGAGGGCAGTGCTTTTCGCATTGCAAGCATTTCAGGACTCTTCCCATGGGGACTATTGCAATTCACCGATAGTTAAACTCCTGGTGAAACTGCGCAAAAATAATTCCAAAGAAAGCACTTTAAATGCCAAAAGATTTAATAAAGTAAAGCTTTCAGGTTAACCACCCTTCATCAGTACATAGAGTTAATAAATCTCATCAACATTTAAATAGGGATACCAATAAAGTCATATGATTCAGCCAGCCTAACCTAACATTATTAACTGACAATTAAATATTTAAATTACTTCATTCAAAATAACCTTCATCATTTTTTTAAAAAACATTTAAAACATATACACTTATTCTTATAAATTTACATATACATATGCATATACACACATACCTACATATACATGCACATACACACACACATATATACACATATACACACACACACACACACACACATATATATATATATATATATATATATATATATATATAAACATATACATATATATATATATATATATATATATATATATATATATATATATACATACATATACATACACATACACATATACACATATATAAATGCATATATACACATATGCATACATATATACACAGTTGTTCCCCACATATATATATTGGGCAACAGATATACACATAAATACATCCTTATAAAATCATATAACCATATTCAGTTCCTTAAGAGCTAAAATATAAGTTAAATTACATTCTTAAATATTCTCTCTCTGCCTTTTAATTAATACAGGTTTTATACTGACAGTATTGTTCAAACCTGGTGTAACATCTGCTTGTAGTCTAATGATCCACTCATATTCTTTTAGTTCTAGAATGTTATTCATATCTCCTCCCCTAGTACCCATGTCTATTACACCTATACCTCTAAACTTAAAAGTATGTGTATTATTATCCATAACATGCTTGCTTAATGCATTTGTCACCACTTTTCTTCTAATCTCGGACTTATGTTCTATTATATGCTCCCTTAATTTTATAGTTGCCTTACCAACATAGAATGCTGTGCAAATTGTACATGTTGCAAGATACACTAATTGGGATGTGTTGCAATTTGCTGAACATTTAAATTCTTATTTTTCTTTGGTAATAGGATGTTCAAAACTATTTATTGAATCATAAATATCAGCACAGCAGCTACAATTGTAAAATTTCAATGTTGCATTTTTATGTTGGTATATAACTCTCTTTTCTTTAAAGTCCTTATAACACAATTTCTGCTTCAATGTCTCCAAGTTCCTGTATGAAAATCTAGGTTTCATGCCTACTAAATCTTTAATCTCTAGCATAGCCATCAGTATAAGCCAGTTCTTTTCTATGATGTTGCATACATCTCTAGTGTTTGCATTAAAAGTAGTGACATACCTAATTACTTTGTCACTTTTATCTAAAATTTGTGCTAATTGTATTGCATCTCTGCCAAAAACTGGTTTAGAGAGTTATATACCAACATAAAATTGCAACATTGAAAGGTTACAATTGTAGCTGCTGTGCTGATATTTATGATTCAATAAATAATTTTGAACATCCTATTACCAAAGAAAAATATGAATTAAATGTTCAGCAAATTGCAACACATCCCAATTAGTGTATCTTGCAACATGTACAATTTGCACAGCATTCTATGTTGGTAAGACAAATAGAAAATTAAGGAAGCGTATAATAGAACATTAGTCCGAGATTAGAAGAAAAGTGGTGACAAATGCATTAAGCAAGCATGTTATGGATAATAATACACATACTTTTAAGGTTAGAGGTATAGGTGTAATATACATGGGTACTAGGGGAGGAGATATGAATAACATTCTAGAACTAAAAGAATATGAATGGATCATTAGATTACAAGAAGATGTTACACCAGGTTTGAACAATACTGTCAGTATAAAACCTGTATTAATTAAAAGGCAGAGAGAGAATATTTAAGAATGTAATTTAACTTATATTTTAGCTCTTAAGGAACTGCATATGGTTATATGATTTTATAAGGATGTATTTAAGTGTATATCTGTTACACAATATATATATATATATATATATATATATATATATATATATATGTGTGTGTGGGGAACAACTGTGTATATATGTATGCATGTGTATATATGCATTTATATATGTGTATGTGTATATTTGTATGTATATGTATGTGTATGTATATATATATATATATATATATGTATATATATATATGTATATATATATATATATATATATATATATATATATATATATATATGTATGTATGTATATATATGTGTGTGTGTGTATATGTGTATATGTGTATGTGTGTATGTACATGTATATGCAGGTATGTGTGTATATGCATATGTATATGTAAATTTATAAGAATAAGTGTATATGTTTTAAATGGTTTTTAAAAAATGATGAAGGTTATTTTGAATGAAGTAATTTAAATATTTAATTGTTAGTTAATAATGTTAGGTTAGGCTGGCTGAATCATGTGATTTTATTAGTATCCCTATTTAAATGTTGATGAGATCCATTAACTCTATGTACTGATGAAGGGTGGTTAACCCGAAAGCTTTACTTTATTAAATCTTTTGGCGTTTAAAGTGTTTTCTTTGACTATTGCAATTCAGACAGACAATGTGTCAGTGGTATTGTACATCAACAAACAGGGTGAAACCAGATCCTACCCCCCCTATGTCAAGAGACCCAGAGAGTATGACAATGGGCGATATCTTCTCAATGCTTTCTGACAGCAAAGCATATCCCAGGGAAATTCAACGTTATAGCAGACAGGCTAAGCAGAGCAATTCTCATGCCTCATGAGTGGTCCCTCAATCATGAAGTTGCGAATCAAATTTTTCGCAAATGAGGTCAGCCTTGCTGCAACCTTTTTGCCACCCCCTTCAGTACCAAATGCAGCAACTACTTTGCCCTAATCTCCCCCACCCCGGGAGAGTTACAGAGGTATGCACTGGTTCACGATTGCCCCCTGGGTCTTCTTTATGCCTTCAGTCTTGCATCCCTCCCAGCCATCCCCCTCCTGGAGGATCTAGAGGAAAATTCTAAGAAATTGGCAGATAAGGTCTGATTCCCTTCTTGCCCTTTCTTGTTCATTTTTATAACAATATGTTTCACATATTATCCTTTTGAATATTGAATATATCATAGGAACCTTTATTCCTCAAATGAGATCTGGGGAACAGCCTCTAAGCACCATGGGATAGGACTCAGCCTCAAGCCAGTAGAAGCTCTTGAGCTTTAGTATAGGGCGAGTCAGAGCTGAGTTTCGGCACTGAACCCAACCAGCAAGACTGAAGGCGAGATACAGGACAAAAAACATGGAATGTTATGGTGAGTACATAACTTCTTTTTCTAAGGCAAACTTCCTATTTTTAAGTGATAACCTGGCAAAAGTTCAATCCTGCCAAATCCTGAGAATGCTGCTGCTGCTTATGTGGAATTATTCATAGAGACCCTATACATTCATGCTAATAGAGGCCTAGAGACAGCTGTGCATCTATTAGCATGAACAAATGCACAGCTGTCTCTATGCATCTATTAACATGAATAGTTGCATAGAGACAGCTGTGATCTCCAGGAAAAAGCACTAAATGAATGCTAAAAACAAACCACCCTGGTGGAATCCCAATATCAATACATTGTACAACAAGGAAGGAAGTCATGGTATAACTTAGGAAGTGCAAAGCCCAGCAGGATAAACATTTCTCTTCAATCTAAAGAAGAAATGCAGTAGACAAATCAAGCCTACTAAAGTCAAATTTGAGGTAAAAATAGCCTCTCTGGCCAAGGACAAACATAAGGCTTTCTTTAGGTCTGTCCACAACCTCAAAGGCAGTACACAGCAATGTGCAGTACTAATTGGAAATGGAGCCACCTACAATGAGCCAAAAGATGTAGCAAATCTACTGGCAAGTAAATTTAGATCAAGTTTTACCCTTCTTTCCCTCCAGCCACCCCTCAGGAAATGCCATAGAACATAATTACTCCAACCATCACTTGGAAGCAGGTCCTTGACATGCTCTCATAGGCCAAAAATACTGCATCGATATTCCTCAGTCATATCCCAGGTTGCCTTCTAAATAGCACAAAGCACAACCTATCAGGACCAGAAGAGTCACTATTTAACCATAGCCTCCAAACAGGCTACATGCCTTATGAATGAGAACAATGTTTATCCCTCTACACAGGGATGGGCCATCTATGGATCCCAGAAACTATAGACCCATAATACTGACCAGTCTCATATGCAAAGTCATAAAAAGAATTATCATAGAAATGATTAACAATGACATAGGAAATCTATATTTACCGGATCCAGCTCAGTTTGGTTTCATCAAGGGCAGATTGTGCCTGCTCAACTGAATGGACTTTTTTTTGAGCAGGTCACCAAAGCAATGGATGACAGCAAAATGCTGCATTCTGTCTACCTTGACCTGACCAAGGAATTTGATACAATACCCCACTTGGGCATTGTAGACAAACTCATGGAATTACATATAAACCCCTATGTCACCCGTTGAATAGCCAGGTGGCTCTCAGATAGGACTCAGGAAGTTAGGATAGGGGAGTCCACTTCTACAAAGAGGCTAGTCACTAATTAAGTCTCTCAAGCTGGGTTTACTCCTTTTTGGCATCTACTTCTCTGAAGTTAAGGAAAACATCAAAGGCCTCTGTCTGACCAAGTTTGCAGATGATTCCAAACTAGATTCAGTCATAGAATCCCCCAAGAAATGAATATCTTCCAAGAAGGGCTGACCCAGACATACAACTGGTGCCAGAGCCACAGTGTAAAACTCACTGCCAAGAAAGCATAATAGTATCTTTTGGGAAGTTGACTGTTACTGGAAACTGTGCTATTGATAACACACCCATAAGAGTAGATCCAGTAGTCAGGGATTTATTTATACATGTAGACAGTAACCTGGCCTTCGCCCATCATATATCTACAGAAGTAAAGAAACCATTCTATGTTGTACAACTTATAAGTAAGGGTATGGCATAGGTCCAAGGAAGTAATCCTCCCACTGTATTCAGTCCTCATCAGACCAGTCATTGAGTACAACTCTTCACATCGATATGTACCTGACCAAGCACATGCAATAGCTGGAACATCCAGAGAGGTTCCTCACAACATTTATACAGGGCATAAAAAACATGTCCCAAATTGATTTTCTCAAAGCCCTATCCTTGTATTCAGTCTTCTATAGATTGTTGAGGGGCGATCTATGCTTGGCATACAAGTCATCCTTGGATTCTACTCTAATGGAATTTCTGCATATCCACAAAACAAATAGCATTCAAATACTCAAATATAGGGATTTAAGCCTTGCTTGTGATATAACTAGGACATGTTGAAGGGACAGATATGTTCTCAGAGAATACCATTTCTGTGGAATAGGCTTCTCATCCATCTATAGCAGAGTTCTTCCCTAACCCAGTTCAATGGTAATTTGGACCAGTGGATGGGAATCAGAAATTCACCCTTGGTCTGGCACTTATGTCCCTAACAGACAAAGGCAGTCTGTAAATGCTTGATCACCAAACCCCAGCCTAGATATACTTACATATACTTCCTAGAATAATTATAGGGTTACTAAACTTGTCAGATACATTTGGGATGCATAACTAGACTTAAAAAGCATTTATGGTCATTAACTTAGTATATACCTATGAACCTAGAAACTATATCAACACTCTGTAATACTACTACCAGCACTCATACTACCCCAATGTCCAATCTCTCTGGCAACACCATACTTATTGGTACTTTCTAGTTTAACTCTATTTCCACAGTCTTTGTCTACAAACAACGTATATTACTCTTTCAAATACCCCTCACTCCTTCAGTAATTCCATATATCCAAATTTCATAAAAAATCTACTTCAAATATTGTTGAGTCAGTCTGATTCTTTATCTATAACCTTAGTTTACAAACCAGAATCATCCTACAAGAGTGAAACACTGCAATAGTTAGCTTCTTTCCAAAAGTAGCTAATCCATCCATCTGTGATGTCTACTGTCCCACTGCAAAACTGATACCTCTAAGTAAAATACTAGAATAATTAATGTACTCACAATTTTTTATATTTATCCAAATTTGCAGAATTCTAACAAATTAAAAACATGCTTTCCAGCAATCATTCAATTACTCACATCTGTCTTGCATTTTTATAACTCTGAAAAAGAACTCATAAATGCAGTTTTTGTGGGTCTACTTCATGATGTCGAAAGCTGACAATATCGAAGCTGATATTGTCGGCAGCACAACATCAAAAGTGCAGAACATTGTGCAGGTAAATGGAAATTTCTGTAGTGGGAGATTTCCATTTACCTCAATGTAGTGCGGTCTCGGAGTTGGAATATTTAATTAGTGGGTCTGGGGGGTGCAGGGGGGCTTGCCCCCCTACCTACACCAGTTAGTTTTTGTTTTTGTTTGTTTGGGGTTTTTTTTAATGTTATTCGATGTTTTACTACATCGATCACTACAGGCTGACCTTTAGTGATTCGATGTAGTAAAATTTTGATAACGTTATATAGACATGTTTTTGTAGACCTATGCAGGACCATTGACTCCTTTAATCATTAACTATTGCTGGCAAAACTAGAAACAATAGGTTTTGAAAACACTGCCATAAAATGTCTCAAAAGGTACTTGTCAAATGAGCTCATCAAGATATGCTTTAAAAATACTTACTTTAAAGCCTATGTCATGTACTCTGGCATTCTGCAGGGTCCTTCTTAGATAGCAGTCTTCCATAAACTAAGAACATCCTTTATGAAGAGGATCTTCTGTTACTTAGATTAGAATTCAACAGTATAAGCTTACAAAAGAAACTTTAATTTATCCAGCTCTGCCATTGCATCTGTATGTATAAATGAACAGTGAATCCTAAAATGACTTACTATGTTAATTGGCAAATAGATTTAACAGACAGATAGAATAAAAAATCATGCCGGTGCAAATTTACAAATACCCAGGTACATATCTTAATCAAAACCTCTCCTTCTATCATTACATTGTAATCACTATCACTAAAATCTTAAGTAATGTGAATTTTCTAAATAGATTCACAAGTCACATTTTCCCTATAGTATGAAAATCTGCAATAAAAAACATGCTTCGACCTAGACTTGAATATGGCTTACACGTCATAACACTAGGAAAAGTACACCACCAAAAGCCTAGGGATTTTTAATTGTGATCCTCAGAACACTTGGAATTTAAGCTTGATTGTGGGGAATATATGTATAGTAATTGCAAGACTGCAATATTTCTGAGTTTTTTACATTCTGTGAGGTTCAGTAATCTTGGAGTTGGTACATATAGCTGGCATGGATGTAGGGGCACAGCACCCATGTTGGAGGTGCAGGGTGTCCATGGGGTGAAACATCCTACAGAAATGCTTTAAAAGTATAATACAAAGTACAATCATTCTTTTATTTTGTCTTAATGTCACCCTTCAATTTTCAAGGTGTTATAGCTGACAGTATCAAGTTAGGTACTTAATAAGGCATCCTAAATCAATGGAAAATCTCAGTACAAATTATTCTGATTTATAAATCTCTCCTATAAGCATACCCACTTCTATCAACTACTGACTAATGCAAATTCCCTACACATCACAGAACAAGCAACATACTGTCTAGCTACTACACTATGCAACCTAATGATTTCTGCATACCTTTAGCAGGTAAATTAAAGGTAAATAGACATTTCTACCCACAAAGAAATGATATACCAGACACACCAAATTTAGCATGCCACAATTTACTAATAACATGACAGAACATAACTTCTCTAAAATGGATCCACCTCCAGTCAAACTCCTATCCCTCAAACACGCATACAAAACACACAATTAACCTCTTAAAAAATCTCTTTTAAATCTGCTGCAGTCTTCCACTAAATTCACCTGTTTTCTCTAAAGCCCTGCCTGATCTGCTTTCATTTATGCATGCCTTTTACACCCCTTGATTACATTTCTTTATGAACTCCCAATTTCATCATCCATACTCATAGACTGTCTATCTTTGTAGCTGTATATCTTGTGATGTGGTGCCAGCACAATGCATCTCCTATGTTAAGACAAATTGATTTTTATATGTAACCATAACATTTAGACAGATAAATCTGTAATAGGTAAGTTGTATATCCTTTTGATAAGTCTCAATATACAGATTATATAAAACTGATTTTAACATTCTAATTAAACAAGTTGACTATGTTAATTTGAAATCATGTACTTTGTAAATGTAAATATTATATTATGTAAACACTTATCTGTTTTAATATCACAGTTCCAAATTTTGTGGGTTTTTTAAATAATGTAAGTGCTGCACTATGGCAAACTGTGATCAGTGTCATATTTGAGAGGAGTTAGTTTGACCAGGCCACCTACCAAGTTATCATGTAAATAAATAAACTGAAAAGCTTATAACACACTGTGAACTGTTAAATGTCTCAGTAGTGGTTTAGTCCTGGTACTTGACTGAGATAGTTGGTTATGACCACACTTACAGCTATCTCTACAGCTGGACTTGCACATAACAGGGGTCTTGAGAGAGTTCTAAGAATAAAATGAGTGGAATTTTTATGTTTTTGTGAAGTTCCAAATATTGTTATGGTGGTTTTGCTGCAATTTACTGTTATATTATTTCTCTGCATGTAAGTCAATTGACTGTTAACATTATTTGAAGAAAATAGTATTTTTCCTGGTTCTAATATGTTTGCAATCAACATATATTGTAAGATTAAAATCTACGAGTCTGAGAATAGGTTATTGAAGAAAAGTGACATAACTAGTGAAACCAACACCAATCCCTAGGGGACACTTGATGTGAGGTAGCCGGTCTTAGAAAATACAGTACTTGTCACTATCTGAAAAGTATGTTTAATTAGGAAAATTCAAACCATGTGAAAGTACCTTGGTGAAAGCCCTGGTTCTTAAGCTTGTTTTGAAGTAAGATATGATCAACTGCCTCAGAAGCTATTCTCATATTTATGAGTAGATTTTTCTTGTTATTAAGTATAGTATCAGTAACTCTATAAATGGTTGTTATGATGTTATAACAATTTGGGAAACCATGTTGGACACTGATAAGCAACCCACATTTCTTTATCATACTCAGTGACTTGGTTCTAGACAATACTTTCAAAGTAACATGTTAACAGAGAATATACTGTATATTGTTCAGCAATCCTAAGAAGAGGCTGACTGTGAGGACTTAGACAGAAGATGAATAACCAAATGCTTGCATATAGATTTTAGAATAGTCTGGCAGTTAGCATATAGAATTAAGGATGTTGTTGTTTGTCTTTCGGCTTTTTCCCAGTTAGGGGTTGCCACAGCAGAACTCCGCTCCGCTAATGATTGGCAGTAGATTTTTATGAACGCCGAGGTGCCAGCTCATCGTTCAACCTTCAACGAAGGCACGCCCATTTATGCATATCTTTTGCACGCCCACCCAACTGCGGGGAGGACACGCAGACTCCACACAGAAGGCACTCCCCGCACTCCAGCTGAGAATCGAACGGGAGAACCTTTTGCTGTGAGGCAACAATGCTACCACTGCACCACCGTGGATTAAAGCATATAAAATTAAGGATATGAACTGTTAATGAGTTGTGTCCTGTTGTCCAGGATTTGATTATGTCAGCCTCCATTTGCTTACTGGGTGACTCTGAGCAAATCATGTAACCAGACAATGCTCTCATGCTGAGACTGAAAAAAAGGTCAGTGTGGATCAATGTTCCACCCCTTGTTAACACATACACAATAAATAAATATATGCCAGTGATAAAACAAAGATTAAATATGTGAGCTATGGACTTTCTTCTACAGAGCCCAGCTAATGTTAGTAAGGCAGTCAAAGTAAGGAGGAACAGATCAGCTTTCTTTTGGAGGTCTTATTGCAGTTTGTGGACAGCTATGAAGCTGTTTCCCTAAAATTCAGTGGGAGAAGGATTTGTCAAGAGTGTGTTTCTTTCTGTGTACTGAAGATTTGATTAATATTTAAACCACTAGTCATTATCTGAAGGTCAGTTGTGGCAAATTCTTTGCTCCATTTACAAACCTGATGACAAAATTATTGTTACTAATGTGGTTAAATCTTGCTGTGTTAAAAAAAAAAACATTTTGAGAGCTATTGATTGTTTATACAATCAAGGATCGTGTTAATTTCTCTTCCAGCGAAATCATACCAGATCTCTTTGTCTGAAATTTTCTTTTAAGGCAGTACAAAACTTCTGTTGGGAAAAGAGACTGCCCACTTAAAGAATAATTGATTTCATGTCTATGGACTTTGTGGAGGTAGAGCGATTACAGTCTCCTTCAATTAGTAGGGTGTAAAACTAGTTTTTTTTCCAGTTCCACCTACCTGTGCTAACATCTTTACTTTATAATTTTGTGCATGTTCATACTTGTTTGTGCATTTAATTTGTGAAGTGTATTGTATGTTGTTATTAATGTTATTGTTAAATGTTAAAAGCTTGTGGATGACTATTTATTAATGTATTTAAAGGTAAATACATGAAACTGGTACATTTTAACTGCTGGCATCCATCTTTTTTTGTTTGAAGAGAAAAGGTTTGTTTAGCTATGTCTGTCATATGTTAATAATAAGTTTGCTCTTCTTCAGACCACATAGCATTTTTGTCCTTGTGTGCCACACTGGTCTGACTGGTGGCAACTTTTTACTTTAAAAGGAGGAAGAATGGATTACAGCTCTGGAAGCTTTTCATGGAAGTTATTGTGTGTGAAAGCAATTGTGTTAGCCAAGTTACAGTAACTGCTGGCAAGATAGCATTATAAGACACTGTGCTGAGATGGAGATGGGCAAATCTCTGGAAGCCATTGGTTATATATATCTTGTTAATTGTACAGTAAGCAGTCAATTTGGGTTTAGTAGATGTTGGTTTTAGTGTAAGGAAGCACTGAACATTTTTTATAAACCTGTAAAGCCAGTCTCCCTCAAGGAAATTATTAATCTATATAGTGGAGATAATGGTGTGGATTAAAAGACCATAGCTCATATTAATTGTTCACAGAGGTGTGTGCATTGTTCAACACACACACACACACACACACACACACACACACACACACACACACACACACACACACACACACACACACACACACACACACACACACACACACACACCTTCTTCCTTACCCATAATGCACCCTTCCTAGATACCTTACATCTTGTTTGTCACTACTCACATTATACATAACCAGTTGCTCTTGAGCAGATAAGTAAAATTAAAAAAAATTCCTTTAAATTTTAACTAATGCTATAAAGTTCTCTGTTTTCTCTTTACAGGCTTAGCCTCTATCCCTTACCTGATGACTACTTTATTTCCAATCTGGAGAGGCCAATATCACTCTCCGTTATGTCCACTCATTCTTCTAGGAGTTTGACTGAAGATGATGTGGACAGATTAGTGAGAAAATTCTCTGGGTGCAGGGTATTTCAGGGGTTTCCTTGATCCTATCCTTTTGGGTCAGGAGTTCCAGATGTCTAATACCCACTATACTTTCTCCTCTAACTTCATTTGAAGCATCAGAGTTCTTGGATCCAAGCCACCCAGCTCTATCTGCATCGGTTCTGAAGATGACCCTATCCTTGGATCCGATGTCTGCTCTGAGTTCTTTGGTTCAGTCAGAGCCATAGACCTTTCAGAGCTGTAGCTGCCTTACTAGTTCGGAGGAGTTGGAGTCAACTCTGAAGCTTTTGGAGCTGTCTCTGCACCTCAGGGCTTTGGCTTGGATTAGTTCAGCTCTGCCTTCTGCCTCTGGAGGATTATCCTTGGAGCAGGGAGGGACTAGGATCCAGAGGCTTGCCCTCTCAGATCCGGAGTTCTGTCCCTCTCAGGGGAGGGATCAGTCTTTAAGGTTTTGAAGAGAGCCACATCTGCTTTAATAGCTCAGATGGTTCCTAGCCCCTCAGATCTTCAGTCCTCAACCTTGTAATCTCAGTGTACAGAGTCTCAACCATTTTCTCCAAAGGGACAGCGAATACCAAAACTCCAGACTTCCCAGCAGGGTATTTCCTCTTCTTCAGATACCTACCCAGAGCATCCCACAGAGGAGGTCCCTAAGAAGAGGTTGTGCAAGAGGAAGCACTTGGTTTCCCTGGAGGAATCTGTCACTGAAGACACATACTTTGATAAGGGCGAAGGGTCCCCAAGGTCGCCTCCTGACAATATCTCCTTTGAAGACATCCTAGAAGTTCTAAAACAGAGAGGTGACTAGAAGCCCAACAATTCTTTGTCTGAGGAGTCCGTGTACCTGGAGGCTTTTGGTACCCACCCATCTACCTCCTGGGTAACTATGCCTGCCAATGAGCTCACTGAATTGATCTCTTGGCAGGCACAGAAAGCCCCTGACACCATTGAGCTGATTCCCTGGAGACCATACAAAATTATTACTGCTCCTGAAGGCAACCAATTTTGGACTAATGGTGTGCCTGTGAATGTCATGGTTATGGCAGTGGCCACAAAAAAGGAAGTAGCTGAGGAAAGTTCCTCTATCCATCCCCCCAACAAGGAATCTCAGGCAATGGATAGGTTTGGGAAGCATGTCAATGCTTCAGTGGCCCTCTTCTTACCGTCCCTGAACTATCTGGCACATTTCACTAGGTTACAGAGGGATCTGATTAAAGAGCTTTCAGATACCCTCTCAGGATCTGTTTCTGAGGAAGTACAGGCCTCTGTTACATCTCAGTTGGCTACCCTCCCATCTATTTTTAACTCTTCCATGAGGCTTATTTCTCATGCAGCTGAAGGAACAAGTAGAACAGTGGGTTCAGGCATTTCCATAAGGAGGCACACCTGGATGCACTTGTGTTTTCTTGTGGAGCCTTTCAAATCTACTTTCATCATTGCTCCTTTTGACGGTACATCCTTATCTGGCCCTAAAGTAAAAGACACATTGTCCACATGTGAGAAAGTTGGGAAGACCCTGTTTGCAGTGGGCATATGTTTCTCCACTCCTCAGGGATTCTTCTCCAGAAATCAGTGAAGTAGTAGAAAAACTGGTTCAGAAAATTCCAAGGGTCTTTTCAAGACACATGTGGAAGTAGTTCCCCCAGAGGCAGAGGGGGGAACTCCAATGGTAGATGCCACCCATGTGGCAGAGGAGGCCTGCAGAATCAAGTGTTCAGAGGAACTTTCTTTGGCAGACTCCCCCAGCGCTCCTGAATGGAGGCCCAATTGCCCACCTCTGGAGGGAATTGGGGGTTGACTGTCCCTGCACTGGAGAGCCTAGCTAGAAATAACATCAGACACCAGGGTGCAGAGGATCATTTCCAAAGGTTATATTATACCATTTTCTCTTTCTCCTCCCCATTACAAGCAAATTCTCAATGTTCTACCCAGTCAAAGGGAACAAGCAGCTATTCAGGTACAAATGCTTCTAGAAAAATGAGTCATCCAAAAGTTCTTACCAGGCCAGAAAGAATCCAGAACTTACTCAAGATTCTTTCTAGTGCCAAAGAAAACAGGGGACTGGAGACCAATCTTGGATCTAAGCAACTTGAACAAGTCAGTTTGATGCAACAAGTTCCAGATGGTCAAGGTTCAGTCCATTCTTCCATTTTTGGAAAAGGACAAATGTATGTGGTCAATAGACCTTCAGCATGTGTATTGTCACATAAAGATGAACAAGCAATCTAGGAGGTACTTATACTTCCCGCTGGGAGCCAGTCATTATCAGTTCAGAGTTCTGCCCTTTAGTCTCACTACAGAACCCAGGGTGTTTACCAAGTGCATTGCAGTAGTAGCAGCTCACTTGAGACTGCATTGATTCCGAGTGTTTCCATATCTAGACATCTGTCTCATTTCCACTCTGACCAGGCATCAGAGGCTATCAGAGATGAAAGACTACATTCTCTAGCTGTGTTCATGTCTAAGTATATCCATAAACTGTGAGAAACCTTTCAAGAGCCCATTCAAAGTTTAAACTTTATAGGAGCAATTCTCGACACAAAAGAAACAATAGCCTTCAAGAGTGGAAACAATCAGATCACAAGTCATGAAAATAATCTACAGCAACAAGATCTCAGCACGACTGGTTCTTGAGACTTTATGGTCCATGGCAGCAGCGGCCAGATTTCACACAAGAATTCTACAGTAACTGCTATTAGTGCAATGGTCTATTCTTCACCAACCAATGTCAACTCAGATAAGGATCACCAATATATGCAAAAAGGATCTCAGATGGTGGATTCAATCCAAAGTCTACAAGGTTGTCCATTTATTCTTTCCCATCCCAAGCCACAGTGACCATGGATACTTCCCAGCTGGGTGCGGCATTTTCTAGGAAAAACAGTTCAAGACACGTGGTCGCCAACAGAGGTCAGCTTGCATATCAACATTCTAGAGATGAGAGCCGTAATCTTAGTGTTGCAGGCTTTCCAAGATGCTCTCCCCTTGGGGACAATTGCATTTCAAATAGAAAACATGTCAGTAGTCTGGTACATCAACAAACAAGAGGGATCCAGATCCTACCCCTTGTGTCAAGAAGCTCTCAGAGTATGGCAATGGGTGATCTCATCCAACTGCTTTTTATTATTTATTTATTTGACATTTGTTAACTGGGTTAGTCCAACTTGGCATGAGCCCATTTTCAGTGGAGACCTGAGGAGAAAAGCTCCAGAACATGACAGTTATTTTAACAGAAACAAAATAAGATATATAAGGCTTGAAACATTTCAACATTATACAATAATTGAAAACATTTTAAAATATACAAAGGTTGACATATACATTAGATAAGGTGTGAGACATTATTACATAGCTTGCAAGCAGACAATAGAATCATAATATGAAGCAAAATTGGTACTTAATTAGATACAAAAATTGGAGCAGGAATTTAAAGCATAAATTAATGCTTTGCATAGCTGATATAGGCAGAGTAGCACAACAGTGAGTAGTTAGCTAGAGTTTAGAACTTATTATGACTGAGGGTATAGAAAGCGGGGGGGGGGGGTTATGTTGGGTCCTGTCAGGTGCAGATCCAGGAGCTTGAGAAGGTGTCTTTTAGTTCCTTTTTGAAGCTATGTGTGTGAGTAATACTTCTTACAGTGAGTGGAGGTTTGTTCCAGGCTTGGGATACAGAGTATTTGTAGATAATTTTGTTGATGGTTTTATCGGGCCTGTATATACCCAGAAGATGTTGATCAGAGCTTCAGAGAGAACATTTTGGGGTGTAGTATGATTCAAGGGAAGAGACGGAGTGGCAGGTAGTGGGTTTGTTGAGGATGGAGTGTATTATGTTAAGCTGTGATAGAAGGAGTTGATGGGGGAATTCTAGCCACTGTAATTTCTTTAGCAAAAGGCAGTGGTGAGAGGCGTAGGATTGGTTTGTGGCAAATCTTGTAATTTTGTTATAGGTTTGTTCAAGCTTGGAGATTAGAGTGGATTGTAAATTTGTTAGGACTGGAGAGGCATAAAGTAGGCTAGGAAGAAGCCTGTGCTACAGAAAGTTTGGAGTCTGTAGTGAGGAATTTTCTCTTCCTGTAAAGCACACCCAGTTCTTGCTGTGTTTTTTTTTTGATACATTGATGAATGTGGAGGTCAAATTCTAATTGATCATCTATTATAGTACCAAGGAGCTTTGTGTGAAATTTTAGTTTAATGGTTGCTTTATTAAGTGATGTGATAGTAAAGGTTGATTTGTGATTAGGTAGCGATTTAGGAAGGAAAAGAAGGAGTTTAGTTTTATTGGGATTTAGTATGAGTTGGTTTTCTGTAAGCCATCTTTCAACAGAATGGAATAAGCTTTGGGCAAGTGTGTGTAGTTGAGAGAGATTGTCAGAAGAGGAGATCAGTGTGAAATCATCTACATATTGAATAAGAGCGGAGTGACTGCATGCTGTATGAAGGTTATTAATATATATGTTGCATAATGGACCAAGAATGGAGCCCTGGGGCACACCTGTTTGGATGGGTAGAAAAGGGGAGAGGGAATTTTGCCAATAGACAGACTGTTGCCTGCTGGAGATGTAGCTGGAGAACCATTCAAGGGTGGGAGTAGAGAGATTGAGGTCAGCTAATTTTGATAGAAGATTACAGTGAGAAACCGTATCAAAGGCTTTTGAGAGATCAAGGAACAGGCAAAAGATGACTTTGTTGTTGTATCTAGCTTCAGCTACAGTATAAAAGGGTGGTAGTAGTAATATGGTTGGGCTGAAAACCGTATTGGGTTGTTGTCAGAAGGTTTTCTTGAATGAGGTAGTCGAGAAGCTGTGCACATGCATTTTTCGAGGATTTTAAAGAGTGCGGACAGTATGGCAATGGCCTGAAATTGAAAGGATCAGTAGAATTTCCTCCTTTGTGTTATGGAATGGTATAAAATGTTTTCTGGCTATCTGGGACTATAGATTCTTGGACTGACCTATTGATTAGTATAGAGATAGGGCAAGCTATTGAGTCAGCAGTGAACTTTAAAAGGATGGAGGTTGGTTATCAGAAGGAGAGCATAGCTTCATTTTGTGGAGGAGTGATTTTATGTAAGCAGTGGGAACTGGGTTAAGTGAAATGGGAGTTTTGTGAGTTGGTTGAGGGGGAAAGGAAGAGGAGTTGTTAGGGTCTATATTGGTTCATTTTCGGAATGCATATTCCAGGGAAGTCCAATGTGATAGCAGACAAATTGAGCAGGTGCATTCTTCTACCTCACAAATGATCCCTAAATCAGAATCTGATGGAAAGGATATTCCATCAGTGGGGTCAACCTTGCTCTGATCTTTTCACCTCTCCTCTCACAAGTGCAGCAGCTACTTCACCCTCAGGGAGTCACCAAGGGATGTTCTTCTTCACAATTGGCCCTCTGGTCTTCTTTATGTTTTTCTCCCGACTCCATTAATCGCAAAATTTCTAGAAAGCAGACAGGTTAAGGAGTGAAGTAATCCTCATTGCACCATATTGTTATTGGCAGATTTGGTTCCCCTTCCTTTGGCCTCACTTACTTCACCAACCGTAGATTCTGGATCCAACTTCAGAACTTCTGTCTCACCTGACAGGCATGATTTACCCGGAAATACCCAATCTTGGGCTGACTGACAGGTTTCTCCAATTTCATTAATAGCCAGACAACATGTGCTGTCCTCTCCAGTCCAACACATACTCCAGTCTTCTCATAAGCCATCTACATGTAAGCTATATTCTAGCAAATGGAAAAAATATGTTCACTGGGCACTGAAAAATACCTTCAATCCTGTTTCAGCTCTTATTCATGATATTCTTAATTTTTTAGCTCAGCTTTTCAAAGAAGGGTCAGCTTATATGACAATCAAAGTCCAACTGGAAGCAATATCCAATTTTCATATTGGTTTCTAAGGTTCTTCAGTTGCTTCACATAAACTCTACAACATTTTTCTGAGAGGAACTTTTCTTTTAAAGCCCCCTTATAAAGACCCTATTCCCCTTTGGGACCTAAATTTGGTGCTGCAGGTTATCATGACCCCCCTTTGAACCATCAGCTAAGTACAATCTTGAATTCCTTTCTTGGAAGACTATTTTCTTGATAGCCATAACTTCTGCAAGAATTTTTTTTAATTTTTTTATTTTACATTTGTTGACCGGGCTAGTCTGGCTGGATACATGTCCATTTTCAGCAGAGGCCCGAGGAGAAAAGCTCCACTAATAAAACTAAGTGACTAACAAAATAACAAGTAAATAACAAGTAAATAACAAGTAACTAAAGCATGCAGGCAACTAAGGGAAAAATTGATATATAGAATAGTAATGGGAAGGCAATTTAAACAAGAAATAAACATCAGTACAGAATCATTATAATTTAAATATCTACTGTAGATAGACTGCTAAAAGAAGTTGAAGGGAGAGAAATAGGAACAGGTAGAGAGTTTGTAAAAATTTAGTCATAGAAGTCAGTTAGTAGCAGGGATATAGTGATGAGCACTACTTTTAGGATAGAGATTTGCACACAGGAAGTTTGGAACTGGGTTAGATGCATGGAGAGAAAACAGGTTAGAGATAGTGGAGGGTAACAAAAAGAGGTAGGTAGGAGTAAATAAGCAGGCTGGTGGTTTGCTAGGTCTACTAAGTAGTGAAGTAGGGTAGGTAGAAAAGCAATGTAGGGTGCGAGAGAGTGATTGTTTTTAGCTCAGTCAGGATTTGAGCAGGGCATAGCCAGTGAGATTGCAAATGTTTCCTTGTTTGTTTTTTGAAAAGGTGGGATGAGCTTAAAGTGGTTAGTTCTTTGGGGAGTTTATTCCAGTGAGATCCTACAGTATTAGCAAATAAGGAGTCACCTGCTTTGTTGTAAGATTTGGTAGCTACTAGTAGTTTGTTGGCTGAGAAAGGGAAGTAAGATTTTTGTATGGGGTGATAAGGTTATTAAGTATGGGTGTATTAGAGGGGTAATGGAGAATTTTATAAGTGATAAGTAATTGCTGTAGGAGAATTTGATTCTGTAGTTCTAGCCAGTTAAGATTTTTGAGATTATGACAATGGTGAGTTGGGAACCAGTGGCAAACCTGGCAATACTATGGTAGGCTGTGGCTAGTTTCTGGTGGTTAGCTTTTGAAATGTTAATAAATGAAGGGGAGGCATACAGTAGTGTAGATAGGAGATGAGTTTGGGCAAGAGACACTCGGGTAGCTGCAGTAAGAAAGGGCTTAAGTCTATAAAGGGCACCTATCTTTTTATTAACAGCCTTGATGGTTAGATCAATGTGACAGTCAAAACTCAGTTGATTGTCTATAGTAACGCCTAGGAGTTTAGTGGAACAGTCAGGACTGATGATTGTGCCATTGTCAGATGTGATGGAAAATGAGATAGGGGCAGATTTAAGTGTTGGTGTAAAGAGTAGTAATTTGCTTTTTTTTGGGATTAAGGAGGAGACAGATATGTTGGAACCATTTTTCAGCCGTAGTAAAGAGTTTCTGGGTGGAAGAGTGGAGTTCTCCTGAAGATGAAGCAGAACAGATAAGAGTTGAATCATCTGCATACTGAATACAAGTGGATGTTGGGAGCGAAGTAGCCAGGTTATTAATAAATGTAGAGAAGAGGAGGGGACCTAAGATGGATCCTTGAGGAACACCGATATTGACTGGGAGCTGTGAGGATATATGGCTGTCCCAGAGGACAGCTTGTTTTCTATCATTCAAATATGAGTCAAACCATTGTACTGCTGAAGAGTCGAGTGAAAGTGATGTCAATGTATCTAGGAGTAGTTGATGGTTAACTATATCAAAGGCTTTTGAGAGGTCTAGGAATAATTTCTGTTTATTGTGTCGGTGAAGGAGAGAAAGTACTATGGTGGGGCCTAAAACCATGTTGTGAGTCTACTAGTAGGATATTTTGCAAGAGGTGATTTAGGAGTTGATGGTGAATACAACGTTCCATAATTTTAGATAGAGGAGAAAGTAGGGCTATAAGTCGGTAATTAGAAAGTTCATTACAGAGACCTCCTTTATGGAGGGGAATAATATAGGAGACTTTCCAGCAGGATGGGATAGTAGATTCGGTTATTGTTCTGTTAATTAAGATCGAGATTGGGTAAGCTAGTTCAGATGCTGCTAGTTGTAGGTATTCAGCTGGAAGTTTGTCGGCTGAAGGGGTGCAGGGTTTAAGTTTAGAGAGTAACTGTGGGCTGTGGAGACTGTGCTAAATTTTAGGGTGGGGTGTTATTTAGAGGAGAGGTGTTTTGAGGGAGTCATGGTGTTTGCTAGAGAGGTGACTGTTTCAGAGAAGAAGTTGTTAAAGGTATTGGCTATTATGTTGGGTGAAGTTTGTGCTAAGGTAGCAGGTGTGGAAGTTTTGGTATTCCCTGGATGTAGAAGTTTATTGATTCCTGACCAGAATTTTTTGGGGTTGTAATTTTGGTTATGTTGATATTGAAGGTAATAGTTTTTTTTATCAAGATGGATGAGTTTTTTTGTAGTATTTCTAAGGTGTTTGAAGTTTAGAAGGTCAGCAGGGTTTTTAGTGGTTCTCCATTTAGTCCAAATTTTATTTCTATCTAGCATAGTTTGTTTGGTTGTTTTGGAGCTTATTCTAATTAATCGAGCTGGGGCATGCTGCTGTAGAATTTGTAGGAAAGTGTTATTGAAATAGGCAACTGCTTCGTCTAGTGGGAGGTGTTTTAGAGTTGACCAGTTGCATGCCTTGAGGTCATTTAGGAAGGAGGACAAGTTAAATTTGTTTTTATTGCGTACAGTACGGTAAATAGCTTGTTTGAGAGTATTATCTTTTTGTTTAGTGATATAGGTAAGGAGATGGTCGCTAATATTGTCTGGGAGTATTCCAGTCTTATAAGAATGGGGATTATTGTTAATCAATATCCAATCCAGGATTGCTTGTTTATTGGTTGTTTTGTCAATTCTAGTTGGGGAGTTAATAGTTTGTTGAAAGTTAAAGAGATTAAGGTGCAAGGTAGGTTTGGGAGAGATACAGGAGTTCCAATCAATATTAAAGTCACCTAAGATTATAGTTTCTTGAGGGAAGTTGCAGGAGACCCAATTGAGAATATTTTCAAGTGTGTTTATGTTATTGCCTGGAGGGATGTAGGAACATATTATGTAGATGGCTTTGTTTTTGTTTAGTTGGAGTTTGGTGCAGAGTATTTCAGCATTACCTAGAGAGGGAGGTAGGGAGTCCATTAAGGACACCTGTAGTTGGGATTTGTACAGTAAAGCTACTCCTCCACCCTTTTTGTTAGGACGATCTTGCCTTAAGGTGCTATAGTCAGGTGGGGTGATTTCGTTGTCTTTTATACCTGGTTTAAGCCAGGTTTCAGTGAGACAGAGGATATCGAAGGCATAGAAGTCAATTATAGCATGGAGTTGTGTGATTTTATTGTTGATGCTGCGAATATTAAGGTGTGCTATAGAGAGGGAGTTATTAGAGAAAGGTGAGCTAGAGATGTAAGCAGTATGTTTAGAAAGGCCATGGTTGAGAGGATTATTGGGGCCAGGGTTGGGGTGGATATCTCCATGTAATAGTAGCAGGGTTTGTGGGATTGAAAATGTCTTTGTGGTTTTGGAGGGTACTAGATAGAACCGTTTTGTGGTTAGTGACCTGATGTGATGTAGTTTGTGGAATAGGGGGGGAAGGTAGGGAGATGAGGAGAGGATGTTAGTGTGTGTTTGTTTAGCTTGAGGAAGAATGGTGGTTGTGTGTGTGGCTAAATTAGGAGACTTGAGAAGGGTAAGATGTTCATAGGAAGTAAAAGAATAGTGTATTAGAAGGATATTAAGGAGTAGTAGAAGATGAAGAAGTTTAGGGATTAAAGCCATGTTTTTTGTGGGGTGAAGTTAGGAAGGTTGGAACTAGTAGGAATAAGCTGTTAAGAGTGAGTTAGGGCAATTAGAAAGAGAATATGAGGAGAGGGGTGTGGTAGTAGGATATGGGTTTAGAGTTAATGAGTGTAGGTGGGGCAGGTGCTGTGATAGGAGCAGAGTGAGGTGGGGGTGTGGTAAAGGAAGTATAAGGGTAGGACCCCTGGGGGTGGGTGGGAAATGGGGGTAAACAATCAGAGAAAAAGAGAGAAGGACTATTTATGGTGAAGGGTAAGAATAAAAATATAGGGTAGAGTGCAGGGAGGAAGGAAGATGGGTTTGGGAGGTAAGACAAAGTATATGGTAGCTAAGTGAAGTGGCAGAGTAGCAGATTAGAATAGTATGGACAGTATTAGGGGATAACAGGAGGCAGAGTTCTAAGTGAGGATAAAGGAAAACCTGAGGTTTGTGATAGAGAGGGCGCCACCTAAGTTCAGGAATGCCAAGAGACAGGGCAAGCAGAGAGCTCACAAAGTGCTGTATCTCGGGAGAGTTGCCACAGGGATAGTGTTGCAGAAAGGAGGGTAAGAGAGAGCGCCTTATCCGCTATGGGAAAGAGGAGGAGGTGGGGGGGAGGGGTAGGCTGCTGGTTAACCTGGGAGGGAGGTAAAACAACCTGGAATACAGTTAGAAAATGCAATAGTAGGACATACTTTCCAACAGCGACTATGTTAGGTAGACAGTCTTTGTGGGGAGGACGTTTAAATCCTATTCAGGATTATGTTCTTTAATATGGATTCCACAGGGCTTCTTTAGCAGGGGTAAAGCAGGAACCCAAGTGTATACGGTTTCCAACAGCGACTATGTTAGGTAGACAGTCTTTGTGGGGAGGACGTTTAAATCCTATTCAGGATTATGTTCTTTAATATGGATTCCACAGGGCTTCTTTAGCAGGGGTAAGGCAGGAACCCAAGTGTATACGGATATGGCTATTTCCTCCGAGCCCCAAGAGAGATGCAGCAGCCCAAAAGGGATATCACATAGAAGAATTTTAGAGATTCAAGTTTTGTCTTCCAAACCACCATATTTGATTTTTCACAAAGACTGAGTATCTCTGTGTACTAATCCAGCTTTTTTACCAAAGGTGGTATCAGAGACAAGTATCAATCAGTCCATCAGTTTGCCAGTATTTTTTCCAAATTTGAGAACAAAGGTGAATACCTGTTACACTTATTAGATGTTCACAGACAGTTGTGTTTTTATCTTCATAGAACCAAGGATATCAGGAAATCTGACCAATTATTTGTTTCCTTCTTAGATATTAAATTGGGTAAACCAGCCACCAAAGTAACCTTGTCCAGATGGCTCACCAGTTGTATTTCTTTCATTTATAACCAATTGAACATTGCCTTACTATGAGCCCATTCTATTAGAGCAATGGCAACTTCATCTGTCTACCGGTCTAGAGTATTTATGGATGACACTTGTGCAACAGTGAAATGGGCTACTCCCCATGCCTTTGTTACTCATTAAAAATTGGATCTGGTCTCCAGGGGTAGAGCATCATTTGGTTCAATGGTACTGAGGAACATCCTTCCTTGAGTCCACCCAGGATCTAAGGCAGCTGGGGACTCTGTCCCATAAGTTGAGAATAGAATGAAACTTGCCAACATCAGATAAAGAAGTTACATACTCACATAACATTCCATCTCTGTTGTCCATTTTCATCCTTCCTCAAATCCCCACCCACCAGCCCCCTACCTTTGAACTCCAAGAAGAGCAAGTGTTTTTAGGTTGGCACTTCCTTGTACTGAGCTTCAGCTATAGTCTTTCTGGAACCTTCTGATATTTTCTTTTACTTCTATTTTCAAACAAGATCTGAGGTACTTAGGAAGTGTGTATTATGGGTAAGGGAGAAGCTCTAGAGTTTTTTGGTTACCATGAGCTATTGTAATGGCTGAGTCAGATTCAAGGGTTTAGGCTAAGGAAGAATGAAAATGGACAACACAGATGGAATGTTATGATGAGCACATAACTTCTTTTTATATTCTGCTGCTTTTTTCAGAATGTTTGCATTAAAGTTAAATCTATTTTTAAGTAAAGGAAAAGTCCCAGTCTCAAATGTTATCCCCACCTGTTATCTGTGAAAGAGCAATAATTCTGCTTCATATGTTGGGAATAACAAGTCTTCTCTCTCTTAAGGTATAATGTACAAGGATTTTTATGAGTGCAAATCAGTAGTGACATTTATCACTTTCGAATCCAACAGAACAACCCTGCTGCAATAAATACACATTAGTTAGAGCACTGATTAGTAAAAGTTAAGCTAGTCCTGTCAGGGCAGTTAATGCCAGCTTATTTAAGTTAGATTGATTTTTGTAATGTGTTAGCTAATATAACTTTACTAACCTAACTCTTAAGAAGAACACTAACGAGGTATGGTCTGCATCTCTCTTACCAAAGCATTTGGCCTCTGGTTAATGCCTTTGTTGCCACCATAGTGTGTTTTTTGGCAGAGTCCATCTGATGGACATTCCAACCTAGTAAACTGTAATTTGGAACACATTAATGTGGCTTTACTCAATGCTAGGAGTCTTAACAAAAAACAAACAAAAAAAAAAAAGCAAAAAAAAAAAAAATGGCCAAGTCTGAGGATCTCCTGCATCTTGAACATATTCACTAATGTGTAGTTATAGAGACATGGTTTCAAAGCAATAAAGGCACCCCCTGTATTTCTTGGTATAATGCCTATTACTTCTTCAGACCTACTGGCAACTGTGATGGAGTATCAGTACAAACTCATGACAGATTCCTCTGTATACCACATTTGAACTCCTAGATGCCCATTCACCATAACCAAAACTAATTTCTACTTCATAACTAGTTATAGAACACTCTGTATGTCCCCTACTGAGCATGATAACTATCTGAACATATTAGCTGAAATTCCCACTAAATCTAAAACTTTTCTGCTGGGATATTTCAACTATCCATCAATAAAATGTCTGACCAAAATTGCCAATCATCAGCATTCCCAATGCTTCCTTGTTATAAATGATAACTCTCCTTTACAAATAGCTAACTATTCTATTAGAAACCCCAGTATCCTTGATATGGTCCTCAGAAATATGGCCACTTGTGGTGCATCTTGATAGCTATCATCCTGCCTTGTTAAATCAGATCATAAATTAGTAGCTTTTTCCTTTTAAACTGTTGGTACTTCCCCTGTAAATTCCTCTGTGTTTAGGGACTTCTCAAAAGCAAACATTCTTTGCTTACTGGGAGACCTTAATAAGTTCAGCTGTAATCCTATTCTGATGGATCCCATTGCTAGTTCTGCTGCATATGCCTCTGAATTCTACTCCCTATTAAATAGTTGTTCATAGGTTTATAGGTTCATAGGTAGGTACTAAGTTATTGGCCCAAGGGCCTACGTAAGCCTAGCCAACCAGGTTCCCTGGCTTATGCCACCCAAGAAAGTTATTTTCCTGTGCCACTGTCGAGCAGAGACACAGAAGTGATCCCCGTGGTGTATTTCCTATTTTCCATCCACTCATCAAGATTTTTCTTGAAGAGTGCTAATGAAGATAGGTTCATAGGTAGGTACTAGGCTATCAGCCCAAGGGCCTAAAAGGCAGTCCCTATCTGCTTCAAATATAATCTGAAATTTAAAGAGTAAACCCCATGGGGGAATACCAGTATAAAAATGATATAACAAAGAAATGAATTGCTTAATGCTTATGAGAGGTCACATTATGCCCATTTTAACACCCACTAATGTGCAGAGGTAGTTCACAACAATACTGTGTACTCTGACTCAAAAGAAATAGCTATTATCCTACCTTACAGATTTAGTGCAGCTTTTACTTTAGTCACAGTTTTAGCAATTCCACAGATTCCACAATCCCAGCCTCCTCCTTTAATTACTATGAAGCAAATTCTATCGTTTCTCTCAAAAACTAAGAACATCACATCTATGGGCTCTGATAATATACCAGATTGTCTAAATATCAGTGCCAAATATGGCCTATCTGAACCCCTACTTAATCTCTTTAATCTAAGACGCTCAATTGATTCCATTCCTGAAGCCTGGAAAACAGGCATTTTAATGCAGTTATACAAGGGAGGTCCAAACATAGACCCTGATAACTATAGACCTATTAGTCTCACTAGCCTCATATGCAAAGCTATGTAACATATTATTTCAGACCTCATTAATATGGTCATTAGAACTGGCTTTGTCAAAGGAAGGTCCTGCTAAAAATTTCTTAACCTCAGACTCATCAGTATGGCTTTGTCAAAGGAGGATCCTGCTTTTTTAACCTCATTAATTTCTTTGAAAAAGTAACCAAAGCAGTGGATAGTAGTTATGCAGTACATGCAGCATATCTGGACCTGGCCAAGACCTTTGACACTATACCTATGCAGATATTATTGACAGAAATGTAAATCTGAATAAAAAGCCTTATGTTGTGTGGTGGATGACTAATTGGTTGTCTGGCAGAACTCATGTGGTTACAGTGCCAGGTGCCACTACTGAAAGCAAGAAAGTTACCAGTGGATTATCAGTGTTGGGTGCTATCCTATTGGCATCCATTTCTCAGACCTTCAGGCCAACACTCCTGCCTTATAATTATCTAAGTTTGCAGATAACTGTAAATCGGGTGCTGTTATTTGATTTTTCACTGATTCACAATTGCTCCAACAAGGGTTAGACCATGTTAATAAATTAATGCAAGGAAAATGGTCTCAAATTAAATATAGAAAACTGTAGCACAGTTAATTTTGCTAAACATTTTACGTGCTATGTAGGTGACATATCCCTCCAGTGAGATACTGCTGTAAGGGATCTAGGCACTCTTACTGTTAATTACTCATCATTTGAACAGCATGTTTCTGCAGTAGCTTAGAAAGTCTTCTATTTGGCTTATTTAATTTCCAAAGTTATTTCCATTAGTTCTGAAGAAATCTTAATTCCTTTTTACTGATATCCTATTAGACCCATTATTTAATATAATGCACCCTTTGGCATGTATTGGTCTAAGCATATCACTCAACATGAGAGACATTAAAGGTGCCTAAGTAAAGAGATCACTGGCCTCAAAAACCTTAGTCATCAGGATAGACTGGCAGATCTCTCTCTGTACTCAATCTCTTATAGACTTCTCCATGTAGATTTTTGTCTAGCCTTTTGAGACATGATTTTTTGAGGAGGTCGGGCAGGCCCAGGCAGAGGGCATTACAATCTTTGAGGTGGGAAGAGACTGGGGCATAAATGACTACAGAAAGGTTGGCTTGAGGCTCCTGGCAATGCTCTTCAGGTGGAGAAAGGAAGCTTTAACATTAACAGGCATTTGATCCTGATGTGTCAGCGAAGAGTCTAGGATTACCTCTAGGTTACATACCTTTTTGACAATTCAAGTGTATCATCTTCATAAATATGTAGTCAGGGAGCAATGGAGCAGATGAATTTCTTGAGCTAGCATAAACAGACATAGCCTTAATTTTGCAGGTGCTGAATTTCAGCCAGATGGAAGCAATCTATGAGTGAATGACCTCAAAGTCTTCAGCAATAGTGTACACACTTGATATTTCTTGTTTTGAGAAGAAGTAAACTTCAGAAAAGATAAGTAAAGCTGGGTGTCATCGGCACAGCACATTTTCCTTTAATAAAGGCCTGTAAGGTTAAGATTTACCCATTGGTAATATATGGGGCAGAGTTGACGGCCAGAGATGGTTTAGGAAATATATGTTTTCTCATATGTCTGCGGAGTTATCAGAAGAGTATTGTGATTGCCTCCATTCTTTCCCTCAGTATACTTGAGAGCTCAGTCTAATTCATGAAAGGACTTTGCAGAGATCATAGGTGCTTGGAATAATTGCAGTATGGAAGATATATCTGCCATGTGTTTAGACGTGGGGGTGAGAAAAATGACTAGGAAGAAAGAAGGGATCAGGAAAAGTCCAGTGTTAGTTAAACTATTGTAACTATGTTGTCATACATACCTGGAGTCCTTTTTATTTAAGAATATTACACTAAGCTATAGTTACATTGGAGATGTGAAGAGAACATTCAGATTTTTTCTATCAGAAACTGATTTGCACTAGCGACACTAGCACATATTCACTTGGCTTTGCATACATATCAGCTAGCAACAGCAATTGAACACATCTATATGATTACTTATAAGAGAATTGTGTATGGCCTGTATGAACTTTAACTTTGAAATTCAGTATGGAAATCGGTAGTTGGAAAGGTTGGGGATGAGTAATAAGGGTAAGAAATATATCTGCTGCATGGGAAAAATGAAAGATATTTTCATGTTGTAGAAGAGTGCCCAATATGTGATATATGTAGGAAGGGCTTATATGTGGCCTTGTTTGGACCAAATTATGAAAGGGTGGTGATAGCGGATAGCAGGAAAATGGTTGCACTGCTCTGTTGACACTGTAGACCCACCTTCCTCAAAGCAGTCACTAGGGGGCACTGCACCATCTGATCCTCCTTTAGTCTTGTGAGAGTGAGCATCATTGACCAGCCAGATCCCACTTTGACTGGCCCACAAATTCCTTGGTACTGGACTAGTTTTCCAATTGGGTTAATATTTGGCAGTATGCCCAACCTGAGAGCAGTTATAGAATAGTGATCACCTAATGCTATGCACAGCCCTCAGTAGCATGATCTCACTTCCTAGGCTTCACATTTATCCTCATACTGAGAGAAATACTGGCTTACTGCATTCATTTTTCTGAGTTTCAGTTTCTCTAGGGTATTCTACAGTCTACTATCATGCTGTCAATGCTTGAGTTCAGTTCCTCCAACTGGCAGTTCAAGCAGATTCATTCTGTTCTTTAATGAATTTTGCATTTCTTTATCTGTCTCGGTATACTGGTTTTGCTGCTCTGTTAGTTCATTATAACCTGCATCCAGTGCCTTACTTCAAGTATCCTTCATTTCCTTGTGTGTGTATGGAAGCACATAATTTTTCATGCATACTTTTATTTAAGATGGTGAGTCCTAACAGCAGTTTTGATTTTCCTCTCTCCAATTTATTGCATTTCTGATTAATTTTATCAATCCTTTTTTTTTTTTTTTTTTGCAATTCTGGCATATTGTACTTAAGGGCTATAATTCCAGATTTTCCCACCTAATGATGGTATTTTGTCCTTTTGTCCATGTCTTCTTTGACCTGCTCTTGCCTGATTCCGTGAGCTGTGTCTTAGTCACTGGCTAAGCTACTGAGTTTCATCTACTGAGACTTTCCTTTCATTGCATCAGCTTAACAATGTACCCGTTATCCATTCTGCTAGTTTAACATTCTCTGTTCTGGTAACACATTTACAAGGTTTTTATTCTGTCTGCATTTTTGTTATAGTTCTGGGATGCATTCATTCTTCATTTATGCTTTTAGATTTCATTTGTTATAGCAATTGAGCTACTTTATTGTTTTTTAAAACCTTTGTTGAATTATCACTTGTGACATAGGCACATTTATATTTATATAAAAGTAATCAAACAGTATTAACAAGTTAAAATTAACAATGTGCTTCACATATATTGATATATATCATATAAACTAAGCAACATTACATAAATTATTTAGTTCCTGCCCCTTTTTTAAACAAGAAACATCTTTATTAAACCATCACTTATGACATAAGCAATCATACATTTATATAAATGAAAACAAACCACACTGATACAATCCTAGTTGCAAGCATTTTATATCACAAACCGTACAGACACACTCCTAGTTGCAAACATGATACATCAGTTATAATCTCCCCAATTGTTTTCAGTCAAACATTACACAGCTTATTTAAGTCCTGCCTTCTTTTAAACCTGTTTCTTCCCCTGTATGTATTCTTCCCACAATTCCCATTTTTTCCTATGTAGTTTGTGTAATGAAAGGCGATACTGCCAGCCAAGCTAGCTGGAACTTTGTAAATAATTATATGTCATTTGTGAATATTGAAATTATTTGTGTAAGATGCTTGTGTTACAAAAGGATTAGAATTGTAAGTCATGTCTATATGAAACTGGTCTCTATAGATGTGTGTTAAAAATGGCATTTTGTAAAGTACTGAGCTTAAAGATGTATCCACGGTGTATCCTTCTGAAAGAGAATGAAAATATGCATGCACTATTGTAACTGTTTAAATGTATACATTTTAACAGTGGAAACTGGAACACAGGAGGTTAACTTCAGTCCAGAAAAACTTCATAAAAATAGTTGAAATGAATTACTTTATGGCTACACAATGAAAGATGATATCTTTCAATTTCAGTGCAGCAAGGCGACACAATGTCTACAACTAGGGAGCTTTCTGTATTGTCTTGGAAGTGTTTCATTGTTTTATGACTTCCAGCATTTGCCAAAGATCTGACATCTATGTATTTTCACAGGTAGATGCTAAATATGACCAGCTGTCATCAATAGTTGTTTTGGGCTGGGGATAGAGTCAGATGACAAGTAATGATGGCATTCTCCAAGCTATGATAGCAGTAATATTTGAGATATTAATTTAAGAGAGAGACAGCATTCTGTATTCTGTCTTTGACTTGACAAAAACAACTAAAGAATATCAATTCACCACATTTCCCTTGCTCTGTAAGTAAGTTTCTAGAGAATAGTAACTCTCTTAGATATAGTCAGGAATATAGTGAAGCTAAGTTTAGATATTTTTTTCATTTATTTGAGACTGTCCTGCAGTGTTGTTTTAAATATTTCCTGTGATTTTGAACTCTGATGTCACTGTAAATATATACTTAGTTTTGTCTTGTTTTTTATTATTTATTATTAAATATATTTAAACATCTCATTGTGGCTGTTCTGTCTAGAGATATTTAAGCTATGAGAGTACCTGCATATTTATTTGGTGACACTGTGGGCCACTCCTAATAGCCTTGCTCTTGGTCAAACTACCATTTGTATTAATAGTAACATTACACAGTAAGATTGGACACCCTTTGTTAAGGGCCTTAAAGTTGCTGATAAGGAGATGGCTGGTGGCACTGATAACTACCTTATAGTCTAGGTAAAAGGGGGCATAGCTAGTAAACCTGTGCCAGTCTTTTCCTGGTTGGTGTGTGTGTGTGTGTGTGTGTGTGTGTGTGTGTGTGTGTGTGTGTGTGTGTGTGTGTGTGTGTGTGTATGTGTTGATATAAATCAGACTTTAAAGAGTGTGTGCGTCAGCTACTTGGGCAGGGGCACGAAGCACTGGTTGGATAGAGAGGGTACTGGAAGTCTTGGCTTGGCCACTCAGCTGAGAGCTCAACTCTATAGTTGTGCCAGTGTGGAATCTTATTGGGGATCAGGAGAAAGCGAGAGAAACCGGACTGACTGTGGTCTCTGTGTACTCTTAAGGGAACTTGCACTTCATGCAGAGAGCTGCATCTGGTAATACTGTGTGCGTACCTTGTCATCCTCTCGGTGTACACCCCCCCACTGGTGCCAGTGTTGAGGATCGAGGGTCCTTGATTACTGGTCCAGTAGTGGGGCATCACATTTATTGGTTGGCAGTGGTGGGATCATTACATCACATATTATGATTCAGTGGTGTGGATATTGAACTCATGTAACCTGTAAACAATGGTAACTAAAGAATGTGTTTGTACTCTCAAGCAGCCACACAGTGAACATTCAGAGTTTCATATCACAATAGTTTTATTTATTTTTTGTTAGCTTAGTTAGTTAGGGATAGCAGGCAATGATTCAGTAGGGGATTATGGCAAGCTGACAAGGAGCCAGTTGGCTGAGATGTGCCAAGCCAAAGGACTGGTGCATGCCAACCTGACTAAAGCAGAAATAATTGCAGCCTTAACCACAGCTGCATCACAGACCATCAACCAGGAGAACAATCAGACTGGCCTTGAGGATGTACAATGCTCAGAAAATGGACAGTTCAACCTTTTCTCAGAGGACTTAAAAATCCACCTGGAGTTAAAGAGACCTCAACTGGAGTCCAAATGTTTGGAACTAGCATCAGCAAAGAGACTACAGCAGGAGAAACAAATGGAATCGGAAGGAGCAGAGAGACTGAGACGTCTGGAAGTTGAGGAAAATGAGGCAGAGGCAAAATGAAAAGAAAATGCTGACTTTTTTGCCAAGGTCATGGAAGTAATGGGGAAGGGAATAACCAAACCCCAGAAGCAATAAATGTCAGTAAATATCTTCCACAATTTACAGAAGGTGATAATTTTGATAGTTTTAATCATATATTTGAAAGAATATGTAAACAATATAATGTTGACCAAGAGCTCTGGGTATGATTCCTGACCTCTTATTCCATAGTAAAGCTGCAAGTGCTATTTCTAAATTGTCTGATACTGATTGCTTAGATAATAATACTGTCAAAAATTGTTTATTAGAGTGTTTTAAGTTAACACCTGAAGCTTACAGAAAAAAAGTTTAGTGACCATAGGCACAAGGCAGATGAAAGTGTTTGTGAATATACTGCTGAACTAAGCATTTATTTTCATAGATTGGTGAGTGGGAGTCCAGTCACCACTTCTGAAGGGCTAGCAGGCCTTTTGATGAAGGAACAAGCCCTTAGCACTTTGCCTGAGGACATGAGAATCTGGTTAGCAGATAGGGAATGTAATACCACAGATGAATTGGGGAAAAAGGGAGACCTATACCTAGCAAGCAGGGCATCACTGCACAGGAAAGGGATGCCCAGTACTGCACACGGGTCTAAGGGAACCCATGGTGGGCAGGCTAAACTTCCTTAACAGAGTCTGCCAGTAACAGGGGAAGCCACTAGTTCAGGTACATGGCCAGGATCAAGGATTAAATGTTTTAAATGTAAGCAGTGGAGCCATGTAGCATATAGATGTCCACTGAGGCAAAGTGGAGAACAAAAGGTGGGAGAGCCAGTAAGTGGGAATGACAGAATACCAGCAGTAAGTTGTCTGGAGACAACAAGAGTACCAAACTACCACTAGAGGTTATATCCTATCTTTGTAGATGGAAAACAGACCACTGCCAAGAGAGGCACAGCCTCTGACCTAACCATTTTGAAGCCTGCCATGGTTAAACAGGTGCACTACTTGCCTGGGCAGTCTAATCCAGTCAGAGCTTTAGGAGGGACTCCATTCAAAATACCTTTGGCTAGGGTTCACCTTGCCTGGGAGTGTGGAAAAGGAAGCAAGCAAGTATGTGTGTTTCAGAATATCATGCAGATGTCCAGATAGGGAATGATTTTGATAATGCCATACCTTGTGTGCATGCAGTTACATGCAGTCAGGCTTTGAGACTAGCATGTGAGTCTGGTAGCCTAGGGGAGGGCCCAGACAGACCGCATGCTTGAAGCCAGGACTGGTGAAGTGCTACTTCAGGGAGGGAGCTACCCTGTAGTAGTGAGACTGAAGGTGAGCCACAGCTACTTGTGGGTACTGATGTTCCCTTGAACAGAGTGACTGCAAGGGCAAAGATGAGTAGTAGTACCCAGGCTGACAGTGAGGCACTGCTGTCAAAGGATACTAGACTTCCTGTGGAAGGGGAGCTGGGAAGGGTTACAAAGAGAGAATTGAGACAGGTTCAGCTCTCAGACCCTACATTACAAGGCCTGAGGGAGGTCGTTAGTTAGGCACCTGATTTTCAAGGAAAAGGAGAATCTGTATACTCGGACAAAGGGTTACAGTATAGAGAGTGGAACCCTGAGGGAGGGCTAGAGGGTGAGAGAATACAACAGTTGTTAGTGCCCAGAGCCTACCACCTGGCACTTTTAGCCATAGCCTATGATATTCCCTTTGCAGGACATATGGGCATAAAGTGTACAAAGAGACGTATTTTGCAGAACTTTTATTGTCCTGGGATTTCCAAGGATGTAACAGGTACTGCAGGACCTGTGAGAAGTGGCAAAAGGTAGGCAAAGCAGGAAACAAGGTCAAACCTCCTTTGGTGCCTTTGCCTGTGATTGAGTAGCCATTTCAGAGGGTAGCTATGGTATTGTGGGGCCTCTGAGTACCCCAAGTTCCACAGGGAAGAAGTATATCCTAGTGGTAGTACATTATGCTACCAGATACCTTGAGGCAGTGGCTTTGTCCTCCTTTGAGGCAGAAAAGTTGTCAAATACTTTGTTAGAGATTTGCAGCACGGTAGGTTCCCCCAAAAAATATTGACTGACAGAGGTGCCAATTTCATGGCAAACCTGCTGGCTTTCTGTGTGAGCCCTGTGGGGTGAAGCACCTAAAAAGCACCCCCTACCACCCCTAGACTAATGGTCTTGTGGAGAGGTTAAACTCTACACTAAAGGCCATGCTACGGTTATTTGCAGACCAGTTTAAGAGGGAGTGAAACAAATATTTACCCCATCTGTTGTTTGCTTACAGAGAGCTGACCCAGGAATCCACAGGTTTTTCACCCTTGGATTTGCTATGAGGGCATAGGGTGAGTGAATCTCTAGATTTGATTTGTGATGAGTTGGAGGATGAGTGTGACTCCCACAAGGAGCCTGTTGCAGCATATATCCTAAACCTCAGGACAAGACTCAGAAAACTAATGGGCTTGACCCAGGAGAACCTGGCAGAAGCCCAATAGAAGAAAAAGGTCTGTTATGACAGGAATTCTTGAGCTAGAGAGTATGCTGTGGGGCAGCAGGTTATGGTTCTCATTCCTGTCAGGCACAACAAGCTGCAGGCAGCTTGGGAGGGACCCTTCAAAGTGGTAAGGAAGGTCAATGATGTTAACTACATGGTAGAACTGGTGAACATGATAATACCCTACCATGATAGGGAGACCCTGGTGCTAAGTATTTGCAGTAGAAGGCAGGAAGAGTCTGAGGGGATCTATTGCTACAGGGAGCCAGCCAGCAAAATCCCAAGTTACTATGGTGGAGCCTAGGATTGCAGGCATATGATAGGACAGTGCAGCACTGTACTGGGGTTAGTAATGCCAAGGCAACTGGAATCTCAAGACAGGGAATGGGGTAATATATTCCCAGATAGGCTTATCCCTCTCATGCAACTTTTCTCAAGGGTCACTTGAAAAACTAGCTTGAGTCTTCGAGGGGGGAAGATGTATGATGAAAGGAGATACTGCTAGCCCAGCTAGCTGGAATTTTGTATATAATTATATGTCATTTGTGAATATTGAAATGACTTGTGTAAGATGCTTGCATTAAAAATGTATTAGAACTGTATGTCATGCGTCCACATTCTAAAGACATGCTTCTGGAGCATTTCTCCCCGGGCCTCCACTGAAAACAGGATCTGTGGAACCTAGACAGACTTTCCCGGTCAACAAATGTTAAATTAAATAAATAAAAAAAAAATTAAAAAAAATAAAAAAAAGTGCACATCAAACTGATCTGTACAGATATATGTTAAAAAAGGTATTTTTTTTAAACTACTGAGATAAAGATATATCCACAGTGTGCCCTGCTGGAAGAGAACAGAAATGTACATACACTATTGTAACTGTTTAAATGTATATATTTTAACAGTGGAAAGTGGAACACAGGAGGTTAACTTAAGTCCAGCAAAACTTCAGTAAAAATAGCTAAAATTAAATTACTTTATGGCTACACAATACAAATTATATCTTTCAGTTTCAATGCAGCAAGGAGACACAATGTCTAAAACTAGGGAGCTTTCTGTATTGTCTTGGAAGTGTTTTATTGTTTTATGACTTCCAGCATTTGCCAAAGATCTGAGGTCTATGTATTTTCACAGGTAGATGCTAAATGCTACCAGCTGCCATCAATGATTGTTTTGGGCCTGGGATAGAGTCAGATGACAAGAAATTATGTCATTCTGCAAGCTATTCCAGCAGTAATATTTGAAATATTAATTTAAGAAGTCTCTTAGAGAGACAGAATTCTGTATTTTGTCTTTGACCTGACAACAACTAAAGAAGATCCATTCACCACATTTGTCTTGCTGTATAAGTAAATTTCTAGGGAATAGTAACTCACTTAGATATAGTCAGGAATACAGCACAGCTTAGTTTAGATATTTTTCTTCATTATTTCAGACTGTCCTGCAATGTTGTTTTAAATATTTCCTGTGATTTTGAACTCTGTTGTCACTGTAAATATATATTTAGCATTGTCTTGTTCTTTTATTATTTATTATTTATTATTAAATATATTTAAACATTTCATTCTGGCTGATCTGTAGGCCAGTATGGCATCTAAGGTTCACACATCTGAAATGACTGAAGTTACTGATGATGGTGAGAAGGGGGAATGCTACTTAATAGTTTCTGAAGGAGCCAAAGTAATTTCTCAGATTCTCAGTGAAGAAATTCCAGGGTGACTCATTGAGGTTCATCAGGGATTGTAGCCTCCTCACTTAGTCAAAGCCGACATCGCACGTAGGAAAAAGGAACAGAAAACTAAATATGTTTCTCCCCTTCAAACATCCAAGGAAAAGGAGTCAGTGGATTTTTTCATAGGGCCTGTTTAAGACCATTATATCACTCAGGCCATGATCTTTTTAAAGGTCCTACTCCTACCACAGTTTCTCCTACCACTCCTCAAAAGAGTCACTTAGATACTTCTTCTGAGGAAGAAGAGGATGAATCAGACTCTGATGAGAACTCCCTGGCTCACCAGGCCAAGTGGCCTCTGATGATAAAGATTCCCTTTCTCCTAACTCTTCTGTTGAAAAAGCTTCATTTGGAGACATTATTGTTAAGATGATGAAACATTTTGAATGGGAATCAAAGCAAATGTCTGAAGTTCAGCAGAGATACTATAACCTCTTGGAAGTAGGCACATCTGCTTCTGCATTTGTACTGGCTGTTCTGTTCTAGAGGCTTTCCTTGATGCTTTTTCAGCCACTTCCATTGCATCTGACTCTCAGCCACAAGCACCAAAAAGGCCTGAGACATTTTACAAAGTACCTTAGGACTTGCAATTTCTGTACAAAAATCCTGTGCCAGACCCTTCTGTGTTTTTTATGTCTCAGAGAAGCCCCCTAAGTTACTATCTGCTGCCAATGCTCTTCCTTCAAATGAAGACAGCAGGGCAGAAGACAGATTGGGGAAAAGGTTTATACATCCTCCACTCTGGCTTTTATAGCTCTGAATTATTAGACTCAGATGACTGAATACTGATTGCCTGTTCTGGGCAACTTAAATAAAACACTGTCCTCCACTAGGAACCTGGCAGTAAACAACAGGCTTTATCAATGGTGGATCAGGCTTCCTAAGTAGCTGGGCACAGCATGGAATGCAGTTTTGATGCAGTAGAAGCTTCCTCCAATGCAGGTGCTATAGGTTATGTGATCAGGAGTTATGCAAGTTTATGTTCTCAGCCCCTCCCAGAGGATATTAAGGCAAAACTTTTAGACTCTTCTTTAAACAAGGGCCTTTTGTTTGGTCTGGATGTTGTTAATCATTTCAAACAATTACAGGAACAAGGTAAAATTATGAAGGACTGTAGGCAGATCTTTATTACTTCTGTGCCTATGAACTTAAGGAATTACATTGCAAAACCCGCTTATTTCACTTACAGGGAATCTAGGCCTTATCATAAGGCTAAGAAAATGAATACGGAAAGATTCCAGGACAAACCAGACAGGGACTCTAAATCTGTGAGGCCTCACAGACAAGTCTGTCTGACTACCCTGCATCTCCCTCCACACCCTCAGTCCATCCCTATCCCCCACTCACCTCATCCCTAAAAAAAATGGCTACTCATCACTTCAGGCAAATGGGTACATAATGACTTGAAAAGAAGTTCCACCATTTATTGGCATCCTTCCTCCTCGTTACAATCAGATACAGTTGCTGTACCCCATCATTCAAACCTTGCTCAAGCAAGGCACAGTATAACTGGTGCCTCCACAATACATGGGAAAAACGTTATATTCCAGACTATTACTTATCCCAAGAAAAGAAGGAGACTGGAGACTGATACGGGATCTCTCCACCCTCAACACTTTTCTCCATGTCCAATCTTTCAAGATGTTTTTCCTACAAACTCTGCTACCATTCATTTTCCTCAACTCTTTTAGTGTCTGTGGACCCACAGGAGGCATAATTCCTCATTCCTATTCACCCTGCTTACAGGAATTTCTGAGGTTATTTACTTGGTCATCACACTTTCAGTTTTCTGCTTTACCTGTTGGGATTTTTTATAGCCCCCAGAATCTTCACAAAGTGCCTCATCCAGTCATTGCTTACTACAGGACTCAGGGAATCCAGGTATTCCCATATCTGAACGACCTGTTAAAACAGGCATTTTCTCAGCAGATACTTTTGACTCACATTAATTTCACCCTGTCCCTACTTCAAGGTCTGGAGTTCACAATCAAGCTAAAGAAGTCTGCATTAAAACCAACCTAAGAACTAGTTTTCCCAGACCACAGACTAGACATCAAACTCTTGTAGGCTTTCCTTCCACCACCTTCCACCAGAAAAAGTGCAAAGCTTAACTAGTTACTTTTATTCTCTTTTTCCTCTTTAGTCCTGTAGTATAAGGGAGATCCTCAGAGCAATGGGCTTCATGGCAGCAACCATCCCAACCATCCCTATGGTCCCCTTTTCAATATCCATATGAAGAAGATCCAGTGGCACCTAAAATCTACCTGGTCCCAATATTCTCATCCCCCGGACACATAGGCTCCTCTTCTGCCTTGACTAAAGGAGGAAATCTTGTGGTGGATATCACAGATAAAGCTCAACTTGGGTCTACCCTTTAAACCACAGACACTGCAACAGGAGCTGCACACAGATGCATGGGGAGCATGAATGGGCAACTTGAGAGTTCAGAGCCAATGGCCTACAAATCCAAGAAAAAAGTACATCAATCTGAAAGAGATGAGGGCAGTAATATAGGCAATGCAGATCTTCTCCCATTCTTGAAAACCCATGTCTTTTAAGAGTCATGTGGTACATAAATAAGTGGGGGGGGGCATCGGATCTTATCAACTGTGCACAGCAGGCCACAAAAGCAAATCTCACTCTTCAAGTGGTTTATATCCCCTTATAGGACAATGTCCTATTAGACTTTCTAAGCAGATCAAGGGAAGATCCGTATGAATGGATGCTGAACAGGGAAATCTTTCTAAACATAATCCAAAAATGGGGGTACCAGTGACAGATCTATTTGGCTCCATTAACAACAAACAACTTCTGCTTTTTTGCATGAAAACCTACTTCCTCAAGCTTGGAAAACTGATAAAATGTCCTTTTTGGGAAGGGAGATTCTCATATGCTTTCTCTCTGCTTCCCCTTTTTCCCAAGGTCTTAATAAAGATCCAGTGAGAATACACAGAGATCTGACTGGTGGCTCCTTATTGGCCAAGACAACACTGGTTCCTCTTCTTTTCTCTTCTACCTAGCTAAGAGCCATCACCAGATGATTCCCTCCACAATGAACTTGCAACCTGTCATCCCTCAACTTGACATTATGGATGATAGGATTCTGATCCCTTTTAGACACCATTTTCTGAGGACGTACTTAAGGTACTCTAGGAGGCAAGAAAACCTGCTACCAACAAATCTTAGATAGCAAAACTGAAAAAATTTACAATATGTTGTCTGGATAAAAAACAGGACCCAGTACAGGCTAATAGCCCAGTGGTCCTCCCTTATTTGTATGCGTTGTTGAAATCTGGCCTAGCATACTCATCTATTAAGTCACACATTTCAGTCATATCTACTTGCCTACCTCAGGATTATCCCCTTCTGGCCAGATGAGAGATAAAACATTTTTTAAAGGTATATTCCACCTGAAATCACCAAGGAAATTTATCCCACCTGCTTATGACCTCATATTTATGCTAGAGAAACTCACTCTTCCTTCTTTCAAATTAGCAACCTCTGCTTCTTTCAAATTCTGTACTTGGAAAAACATTTTTTTTGGTAGCTCTCACCACTTCCAGATGAGTCTCTGAACTAGAGGCCCTTATTGCAACCCTTCCCTTCCCTATTTTTCATAATGATACAGTGTCTTTGAGTGCCAATTTCTCCTTTATGCATAAAGTGATAAATAAACTGTCTCTTAATCAAACCATAAATCTGCCCATCTTTTTCCCCAATCTACAAAATATGGAAATAAGTGGGGTGGAGGTGTGTGTGTGTGTGTGTGAGCAGTTAACAGCACTGTTTTTTAGTTCTGCTTCTTTTTAACATCTCCGACAGGAATTCTACTAAAAAGCTCAACAGAACATTTCAAAACTTGATGGATTTGTACTTGAAATTCTGCTGAAAGATTTACTACAACAAATAACAAGTTTGAAACTCTTTTAATTGCTTTTTCCTGTCAAGAAAACTAGAAAGAATTAACTGTCTCATAATAAGCCACTCTATGCCCAGTGGTACAATACAGTAGTATGAAAAATTATATACAGGCTATACTAAGTAACATCAGTTATCTGTAAAGATAGATAATTAGTAAGCAAAACTGGCAATTTTAAAGAGGAATGTTAAAAAAAAAAAAAACAAGTTGAAGTGCTGAGTGAATCTCTTAAAAAACAATCATCACAAATATCGAAGAGGCAGCATCTGATTTTGATGGAAGATTATTTGAAAATGAGAATAACACTGAATTTCTTCTGAAACAAAACAACTTATTCCAGGATAAAATAGAAGACTAAGAACACAGATCTAGAAGGAATAACATCAGGTTTTACAGGATTCCTGAAAAAGAAGAGGGAGACAGAATGATTCAATTCCTTAATACCTGGCTGCCTAAAACTTTGAACCTGCCTGAAGCTTTTTCCTTTTGCATCGAAAGGACACATAGATCACTTTCTAACTAATCCTAAAAAAAAATACATTCACCAAGGTCAGTGATCATAATATGTTTCTCAAGTCAAAAAAAGGATTTAGTCTTAAAAGCTGCATGGACTAATTATCCAGTTGAAAGGAAAGGAAATACTATAAGATTTGACAATGGCTATTCTACATTAGTGATGTCCTTTTGTGGAAGGTTGGGTGCCAGGCTGGCAACTCGACACTGTAAAACTCCACTGCCAATCATTCTGCGGACTGTTGTTCCACTGTGGCGACTCCTAACTAACCAGGAAAAGACAAAAAAAGAAGAAGATTCAGAAGTCCAAAAGAAAAACGTGTGCCACTTGTTAAAGGCTTAAAGAAAAACAATATTGAAGCACAAATTTTGTTTCCAGCAAAAATAAGGATTCACATTCCAGAAGGAAACATGATTTTTAACACATTGGAAGATACAATGGAATAAAATCTAAGAAATAACAGAAGAAATGGACTGGAATCTATCAACTTCTTTGAAGAGAAATGCAACAAGAGAAGGCTGGTTAATAAAAGATAAAAACAGTAAAAAAGTGAAGGACAAATGAAAATCAATGTATTTCATGGTTATGAATTGTTATTAATTTAAATGAGTGCTTGAATACTTATGAACTGGTGCTGCACAAGGTAACTCACTTATTTCCTCCTTTCCCTACTTTAAATAGTTACTAGTTCCCTTCACAAAATGTTAGAGTTTGATTCTTCTAGCTATATATGAAATTAAAGCCACTTTTTTCACTTAGAGTGTAAAAGATTAAACTATTCATCTTATTAAAAGTTAATCATTATTACGATAAAACTTATGTTAGGTGGCACACTTTCTGATATCTTGGCATAGTTGAGTAATGCACTATTAAATATAATACTAGATGCAACAAATGGCACTAAAGAGGCATGTTAAGTTCTGTGTTCTTAAAATAGTCTAGTAGTGTGCTTGGCTTGACATGCAATAGCACCCAGGAAAGATATGTTACATTATAAACAAAGTATAAAAATATAGATTTTTGCATATATAAAAGTTACTATTGGAATGATATCAAATAATTAGAGTAACACTCACACTTTTACAAGTTAAACCTGGATCACTCATAACTGTCATTCTTTAATGCAAGTTTATATTGTATATAAAATGACAGTCTGCTTTATATTAAGCATCTCATACAAATAGTGCTTGCTGAGTCATTATTTTATTTATTTAACAGTAAAAAAAAAACAACAATACCTCAAGCGGTAAACCGTGCAAAGGTAAAAAATACTAAATCAGAGACTAAAAACCAAGCACTGTTCCACTGCTGAATAAGGATACACAGACCAATGTAAGCCAAAATGATAAAATCAGAACACTTTAATATCGCAGTAAGCACTTTCACAATTACCAATTGCTTCTTCAGACTAAAAAGCATCATGAAGAAAACATTTATATAATACACATACTTAATAATTCATCCAACCATATTCCATTCTTAAGACTACATGACATTACCATTGATATAGGGCACACACCCATAAAATCACACTCATATTACTTCTTTTGTGGTTTCCCTTTCCATTCAGGTTTCAAGGGGACCATATCATTTAAATCAGATCCCTTGTGCGCCCTTAGCGCATATTGTATGGGGAAGGGTTTAGAATATAGCGCTTTAGCTAAGCATGTAAGATGGAAGGGGAACAACATACGTTTTTATTTCAGGTTTTTAAATGTTATACAGGAAGGGATGAGATTGGGTGATGTGGCAAATATGACTGAAGGTATTGAGACGCACTGGATTTTGAGGCTAAGGGCATGCAAAAGATCTGGTTTAAATTATATGGTCCCCTTGAAACCTTCTATAAAAATATCATACTCTTGCTCAAATATTTTCCAGTTCTCTGCAATATTCGGACTAAACACCAATGGTGATAGTGTTCAAAATCTGTCTGCCATATTAACAAATACCAGTGAGGGATTTTCCAAGTATGCATGAACATACACACATATACATATGCCAGAAATTTATGCCAGTATTTGTAACTATGCCCAATAGCACAAGAAGCCTCTGAATAACTGAACTTTGCAAAATAAATCTCTCGGGCACAGTAATACTCTTGAAATCACTGTACTGTAAAAGTCACTTATCATCATTGTAAGAAACATTTCAAATAACTGCACTGTATGAATAAATTGGGCAGAAGAAGCTCAGAGTAAGAAACATTTCCGAGTAACTGCACTTTGTGAATAAACAGTACACAGCACACTGAAACTCTCCCAAAATGGCTGTATTCTGCTAAATAACTCCCTACAGTGCAAGAAACACTCTGTAATGGCGACACTTTGCAATAGACACACCCAGCACAAGAAACGTTTTGAAATTGCTGTATTTTGACAGCACTTCATGAAATAGTTGCACTTTGTACACAAATAAACTATTTGGAATAAATGCACAGTAATAAGCACACACTGCAAGCACATTACACACCTTGAGATACTTTGAATAATTCTAGTTATGCCCTGGATACAATGTGAAGAAGTAGTTATGCCAAAACACAGTACTTTGCCAAAAAACATGCAGTCGCCTTGCTTTATTTATGCTTAATGTGCCCTTTTTTGCCCTTTATTATATTCATTTTGCTTGTTTAATCTTTTTTCATGCCCATTATGTCTTTCTTGTACTCGTTTTACTCTAAACATGCATGTTTTGCTTTAAACATGCTCATTTTGCAATTCTGAGGTAATTCCAAACCTCTTATGTGCTTTTCTGATAATTGATTTATCAAATATCTCCATTTTAAACATTTTATTTAATGAATAAACCTTTTGTGCCTCTCACTTGTTTAATAATGTGGTTTATTCCCTTGAAATGCTCTGTTTTATCTTTTTAATAAAATAAATCATCTGTGCAAGTTTTCATTATCTTTGGTTCATTTCTGGCCATTTTTCATGTTTGTTTCTCTTAGTTTATCTTCACTGCTAACTCTGCACCTCATAGCTCTGAAAAGCAGTCTTTGGAATCCCGGTTTTGACACCATGTCACTCGTCTAGTCAGGATAAAATAGATAAGTCTTTGTGGGTTCTGTTCAAGCAGCTTTATTATGAACAAACACATCAGTATTGAGGCTTAATAACTTTAACTTAGGTAAACTTATAAACAAATTAGCTATTGCACTCATGCATGCTCACTCTCAGGCTGCACTCACAAAATGGCACTGAAGTTACCATGTGCTGGCTATTTATATGCATGTGCCAACCTTGAAATGCTTCTTAAAGGTACAACATACACACTCTATTCTACAGTAGGTATACTATGGAGTGGGTTAGGGTAAGTTGGTTTAAAGTCAAGACGTTAGGAAGTTCTAGCCATTTCAGTTGTTTTAGAGCATGACAGTGATGTGTTCTGTGGGGAAGGTTGGTGGCAAATCTATCTTGTGATAGCATATTTCAAGTTTGCTTAGGTCAGTCTTTTTAAGGTTTGTCAGTATTGGAGAGGCATAGAGAAGAATAGGTAGTAGGTGGGTTTGGGTGATTGCTTGTCTGGTAGTGTTGGTTAGATATGGTTTTAACCTATAATGAGAACTTAGTTTATTGTGAGTCTTTGTGATTGCTTGTGATATGTGCTTGTCAAATTTTAACTTATCAATAGTGATACCTAGTGGTTTGGTTTCTTGGATAGGTTCAATTACTGTTTGATTGGATGAGATGATTTTTGAAGTCCTGATTGCAGTAGTTTGTTTTGTGATATTAACTTGGTTTTGTTTGGGTTTAGGATAAGTTGATATTTATTTAGGAAAGATTCGATGGTAGAGAAAGATCTTTGGGTAGTTTCTAGTAGATGTGATAAGGTGGGTGCACCATGGATGACAATAGAGTCATCTGCATATTGTATTATGGTAGTGAGGTTAGTTACCATGTGCAGATCATTGGTAAGGACTGAGAACAGTAATGGTCCAAGTAATGAGCCTATTAAATGCTATTTCTTTGACTGCAATGACTTTTTAGTGGTTGAGATACTTTGAGATTTTTTTTTTTTTTGTGATTTAGAGGGGTTTGAGGGTTTGATGTGTAGAGGTGGCTTGGATTCACTTGTAAGCATTTTTGTGTCAATTACAAGTGATGGATTGTTCATTTTCAAGCCCTTCTCATGTAAACCAGCTTGAAACAACTTTTGAGTCATGAGGACTTTTGTGATGCTGCAGGAGTTCTGAAAATTCTAAGAACTTTCCAGGTTACTTCTTCCTTTTTAAAAGTAAATAATCATACTATTTTGAATCATATGCTAAAATGTCAAAGAATACAAGTTAGATAATAAGCAAAAAACAGTGAATTGCATTCTAAACCACTGCCGGTTATTACACAGTTCTGAATGCTTGCTACTGATAGCATACTTGACATGCAATAGCACCCAGGAAGGTTATGCTATGCTATAAACAAAGTATTAAAATATAGCTTCTTACATATATAAAAGTCACGTGAGGTACCGGGAAAGATGATTGTAGAGATATTCAATTTGGTCAACTTATAATAAAGATTCTGAACAACTGTTTAACGTTTCTTATTCATAATAACGCACTGACAGACTTTTTAAAGATGATGCATACAAAAACTGAGACACATTAATACAAATTAGAAGCATGAGCTAAGATTTGTTAGTTTAATGGAGAGTTTCAGAGGTAGTTTGTTTGTCTTTTTCAACAAACTAGAAATATGTTATTCCATGGTTGAATGTTTTAGGTAACTTTTCATTTGTTTCAAAACCTTTGTCCATAACTGAAGATTTCATATTGTTATATATAATGTATACAATAAATTCTGTACATAAATGCAATTTCATTATACCTGTTTTTTTTCTGTCTTATATAAATGCCTGATTTTAAATGCATGTCTATTAATATTAATGAATTGACTAATCCAGTAAGGAGGGGGAGTCTGCTCAAATACTTGCAAACACATTTACTTAATAAAGATGTAAATAAACTTTCATTAAAGAATTATTTGATTTTAGCAGGTTCTGACTTTTGAGCTAAAAGAAGAGGCACCCTCATTTTATGGAAGAACTCACCAGTAATGCCTAAAGCCATGTTGATAAAAATGATATGTTAAGCATTGTTATAATTGAATGGAACAGAAAACTATATACATTAGTGAACTTCTATTAGATTCCAGGGGTTGGAGCTAAAGATGCAAACAAATAGACACTATAGACTACGATGTGAAAGATGAAGTCAGAATGGCTGGCGATTTTAATTGTATTTTATCAGACAAACATTCCACTGCAGATAGAAAGCTGAGAATCACAACTTCAGCCAATATGAGATAAGGAAAATTCACTTCAATTTACCCATTATTCATATAGATATGGAACACAAACATATATTGATAACATTTTTGTCTCAAACAATCTATCACATATCAGAGAAGTTTCAATAGTTTCATGTCCATTATTGGACCATAATGCTATAATCTTTAATATTATTTAAAAAACTGACAATTTAATACATCACAGGAGATTACTAATGTACATTATTAAAATAAAAGGATTTAAGGATTGGTATGTTAAAGAGATAAAAAAATTCTTAGAAATAAACATGAATGGTGAAGTATCTGGCATTTTCCTGTGGGATTCACTAAAGGCTTACTTAAATGGAAGAGTTACAAGCTGGTATATTAGTAAAACAAGAGAATGGGACAAAGAATTGAATACACAACAGGCCAAAACAGATACACTAAAGTTAAATCTAAAACCAAATGACATTATCAGTCAGTCTGAACTTAAGTACAATATATGTTGAAATTCTAAATCATGAAGTTTCAATAAACCTGGAAAAACTTAAACTTCAGGCATAGTCAGTAAACCCTTTATGTTTGCATAAACTTGGTCTTAGATCAAAGAAAACAAAGTAAATCATATAAAAGGAATTCTAACACATATAAATAATAAAAAAAGAAAGACTAACAGATATTAAAGATATTTTGAGGATTTTAAAATATTTTATGAAAATATAAATAATAGTACAATTAATCTAGATAATGGTGATATAGTTGAAACTTTTCTAAGGGGAATATAAATAATAAATTAACAAGTGAATAAAAAAATGATAGATTATTCACTTTAACGGAACTAAAAAGATCAAATAAAAAAAGTTAAAACATAAGGCGCCAGACTTAGATGACCTTACACCAGAACTAAATAAAGTACTACCAGATGCTGCAGTTAAAATATTAGATAAGGTCTAAAGAGAAATAAACGCAAGCAACACACCTCCAAACTAACGAAAATAAAATAAAAAACAGCAGAGTACTTAGAACAAGTAGAAAGGTGGTTTACTGGTAAGAGCTTTCGGTTGGACTTCCCAACCTTCCTCAGACAAAAACACATGATCACATCACCTTAAATATACATATACTTAAAACCAATAATCCAATTAAAGTTTCAATTAAAAACACAAGTATTAGCTACCTTAACCTATTACACCAATAATTCCCCCAATAAACATACTTAAACACAAAAAATATAAATTCTAAAATATTTAAGAATAAAATACACTCAATATCTTGCATCCAAAACTATCTACCCATTAAAAACTTTAAGTTTTAATATACTAGATAAAGAAATTACAGCATTAATACCAGGCGGCACAGTAGCATTCAAATAAATTTGTCACCAAAACTCCCTATTTTCTAGTAAAAGTTTCCAAGGTCCCCCTTTTGGATTTTCCTTGAAGTGTTCTAATACAACAAATGCAAAACTATGATCATTATTTTCTTCAATATGCTTAAATAGGGCATTAGACTTAGTATGTTTTTCTTTACCTATATCAATAAATGTGCTCATAGATACGCTGCTTAATTTTCCATTCAGTCTTACCAGTATAGTAAGCTGGACATTGCAAGCATTTAGCAGCATATACTATACCCCTAGTATTACAACTAAATTATCCATTACTAAAGAGAAATAAAAACAACTGCTGAAGTCCCCCATCATGGAAATATTTCCTTATATCACCTATTTTAAAACAAGATAAGGATCCTACAAAGTGTGCATCATATAGACCCATTTCATAAGACATTCGTGTCTATTTTAGCTAACAGAATTAATCTATTTATACCTAAACTAATTAACAATGATTAAACTGGGATTATTTTAAACAGACAAGTGCAGGATAATATAATAATACATAAAGTAATAGACTGTGCAAATAAAAATAAAAAATAATGTTCTATCATTAGTCTTGATTTAGATATGGCTTTTGACTCAGTTAATTGATTGTACCTGTTTAAAACACTTAAAGCATATAATTTCTTACCTGAACTAATTATATTAAGTTCTAAGTGATGCGATAACTTTTGTGCTTATGTTAAAATAGGTTATTTTCTTCCTAATTCCTTTAAAATAAAAAAGTCACAAAACAAGGCTGTCCATTATCACTTTTACTTTTTAAATTAGTTATAGAACCCTTTGCTAACAGTATTAGATTCAATAAAAACATTAATGGTATCAAAATAAAAGAAGATTTCAAACTAAAGATTCAACTCTTTGCTGATGATATTTTGCTAACAATAGGAAATAGAATGAGTCAGTTTGAAGAAATCTCAGATTTAAGATTTAGTTATAATACAACAATTACATTATTACTTAATACGCAATTAAAAAAATCATATAAAATATTCTAACTTCAACTGGAATAGCAATCAAATGAAATATTTTATATAACCATTATGTCTAATAGTAAAGAACTGATACAAACAAACTTTCAGTAGGTTTTTGATAAAAATGTAGGTTTAGTCACAAATTGGAGCAAATTCCTCTTTTACCATGAAAGAACGAGTAATGCTTATTAAGATGGTAATTCTCCCCAAAATATTGTTTGTCTTACAATCTTTAGCACTATCTCCACCACAAAAATTGATGAAGAAGATAAATAATATTCTACTTAATTTTATGGCATCAAAATAATCCAAGACTTTCTTTTGATTTGCCCAGAAAATGTTGGGATAATGGTGGAATAGAATTCCCTGATAGTCAATTGTAAAATTATAGCATTGTGGATAAATTCATATTAAGAGTCAAAATGGAAACAAACACATCAAGAAATATTATTAGTAAACAATAAATATATCACAACCAGTCATAAACAGTACATAATAGTTTTATCTGGTTCTTAAAAGATTTTTGCGTAAATGGTATTACACCCTTTTCTCAATTTCCTTATTTAAGTAACATAATTTCCTCTTTCCAAAAGTTCACATATTCTAACCATTGTGTTAAAGACTTCATATTTTCTACCCTTCCAATTGCATATACAAATGACTACTTAGAAACTTATAACTTCAACAAAATGCTAGTACTGAAACAACAAAGTGATTTGAGTTATTGGCATCAATTCTTAAATTGCACTGATATATATATATATATATATATATATATATATATATATATATATACTGTTGAACATTTAAGGTCCAAATACAATCAGGATTCTAAGAATTGGTTAATTTTACAAATATGTAGAGACTTTGTGAACGCAGAGATAAATAAGATATTTAACCTAGCTATGAAATCATTCCCAAATTATTGCAGTTCTTAATAAATATCAGTAATAATGCAATGAAAAATAAATCATATTTGTCACAAATTTATGACATTCTTAAGTTAGATTTCACATACTTAGCCAATTCCTATTGGAACTGCTCCTCAAAAAAAAAATAATGAAGACTTCTCTAAAGAATACAAGAAAATAATATTAAAATCTACAGACAAAACTACATCTTGATTATATTGGAAAATTTTCACTTGGAAATTTTTACACAGAGCTTTTATCACTCCTAACAAAATTACAATTATGTATAAATCAAACAGAATTAAATGCTGGAGATGTGATTCTGAAATAATAGCTGATTGTATGCATATAGTATATGAATGTGAAGTCATCTCCCCTTTTTGGAAAGAAATTAATAACTTTATCAAGCTCTATGGTCAGATAGATGCAATATTTCTAAATTTTTAGTTTTATTTAATGCTCCATCTCCTGAGATAATTCCAAAAACTCAAGTGTCTCTTCTTTGGTCTATTCTTACTATAGGCAGAAAAGTAATTACTGAAAACTGGAAAAGAAAAATTACCTCCCTCATGTTGAATTTATTAGTATGGCAAATATTGTCTGCTGTAGTAAATTGCATGCTATAAAAATGAGAACTTCTAATATACATTTATACAAATATTGGCTAAAACATAAAGGCTTGCTTGAAAAATATTAATTGTTGTTGATGTATAACTTGATGTATTGATCAGTTGTGGACCTATATAAATAGCTGTTTGTTTTATAATTGATTTGTTTATTTATTGTTTTTAAACTAAATAAAAAACATTAAAATAAACAAAGGAATTAGGATCCTACATTCTGTTGATGTTCCTAGAACATGTATACATATTAGTATATATAAATATATACATATCAGTATATATAAATATATACATATATTTGTGTGTGTGTGTGTATGTTTGTGTGTGTATGTATGTGTGTGTATATATATATATATATATATATATATATATATATATATATGGTTTGTCAGATCACAATCATTTACAAAATATAAGTAGTGTCCCACTAACGCAAATGTGCACTTCAATGAAAGTGCACTTTCGCGAAAGTCACTAAGTCGAACGGGACATTTTCTGTGGTAGTGACAGACCTTGGGTTAAGGATAGTGGATAGCTAGTAGGGCTATCCAGTATCCTTAACCCAAGGTCCATGACTACTGCACCACAGTACAAGAAATAGGTCCATAACTACTGTTCAGTGGAGGAAATACAATTTCCTGCACTGTGGTCCAGTAGTCACGGACCTTAGGGTTAGGGCTTGGGTTAAGGATAGTGGATAGCCCTACAAGCTATCCACTATCCATTACTCAAGCCCTAACCCTTCATTCGTTCCATTGACTTTTGTGAAAGTGCACTTTCGTTGAAGTGCACTTTCGCATTAGTGGGACACTACTATCGTATTTCGAAACAGTGTAATTTCGATCTATGGTAGTAGACCGATATATATATATATATATATATATATATATATATATATATATATATATATTTATTTATTTATTTATATATATATATATATATATATATATATATATATATATATATATATATATATATATATATATATATATATATATATATATATATATATATATGGGTCCCCTTCAGAAGGCTGAACTTTTCAAAGCTTGAATTTGATATGGCCAGGACCATATGATCAAACTTTTAAAAGTTCAAACAGTCTGAATGAGGCTCTCCATAGACCTCGGAATGGGAAGATTTCCCTTTACCGCAATGTAGTGCAATCTCAGAGTTGTATATTTACATAGCGGGGGTGTGTGGTGAGTGCAGCCCCCCATGAAGGGGGTGCAGGAGGGCTTGCCCCCATGCTAGCACTGTTCAGTTTTTTTTTTTTTTCACATTTTTGAATATTCAAATGTTCGATCATATAGTCTTGAGCATATGAAAGTTGAACATTTGGGTGTTCGATTATGTGAAGTAGACCCATATATGCGTGTGTGTGTGTGTGTGTGTGTGTGTGTGTGTGTGTGTGTGTGTGTGTGTGTGTGTGTGTGTGTGTGTGTGTGTGTGTGTGTGTGTGTGTGTGTGTGTGTGTGTGTGTGTGTATATATATATATATATATATATATATATATATATATATATATATATATATATATATATATATACATACATATATGTGTGTGTGTGTGTGTGTGTGTGTGTGTGTGTGTGTGTGTGTATATATATATATATATATATATATATATATATATACTTATGGATCTGTAATTTTCAGGGTCTGTAGATGGCCCACAGAAGAATGAATGTTGCTATTCTCCATTCATGAAACACAAAGCCTGTTTGAAGGCTACAGTTAAATAGCACTTCCAGACGGCCTGACAGATCATGTTTCATGCTATTTCGAAGGCATCCTAGGATATTGTCTGGGCCTTTTGATGTAGTGTTCTTGGCCTTAGAGAGAGCATTGAGGATCTATTCTCTAGTGATAGCAGGGAGAGTTATATTTGATGGTATTTCCTGGGGGAAGGTTGAGGGAGAGAGAGGGGTACAATTGGAGCTGAATTTATCAGTCAGTAGGTTTGCTATATCTTCTGGCTCAGTATAGGTGGCTGCATTTACAATGAGCTCTGCACATAACTGTGTATTGCCTTTGGCATTGGGGACATACCTAAGGAATGCCTTGTGGTTGTCCTTGGCCTGAGAGGCCAAAGTTACCCCAAATTCGGCTTTGGTAAATTTAATTTATCCTCTGAGTTGTTTGTTTAGTTTGATGAGAGTGCTTTTATCCTGCTTGGTGCTACACCAGCTAATTTTTTGCCATGATTTTCTTACTTCTGTTATATAGCCTACTGATTCTGTGATTCAACCAGGGTGTCTTGTTTTTTGAGTTAGTTCTGTACTTCTTTCTGGTGAGTACGGCTGCCTGTATGCAGATATTAATATGTTTGTAAAGGGTTTCTGTGAACAGTTCTGCATAGGCAGCAGTGTTCTCAGGATTTGTAGGGGTTTGAAATTGTTGCCAGGTTTTCACTTAATAGCAGGAAGTTAGCCTTAGAGTAGTTCCTGAATATTCCAGGTTAGCTGGGGTCCAGGTTTTATTTTTACTTCAAAAGAGACAATTTTGTGGTCTGCCCTTACCAATGAAGACATTACGCTAGGGGGTGTGCAGCAATCTCCCATATTAGTGAGGACCAGACCCAGTGTGGTTGCGCCCCTGGATGGTGTATTGACAATTAGGTCCAGGGAGTTTGTATTTACAGAATACAGGAATTTCTGTGCCTGTACATTTGGTGTTGTATAGGATTCCCAGTTAATAGTGAGGTACTTAAAGTAGTCTAGCCCATGAATATGGTATTAGGTTGGATGGTGAGTGTTTCCAATAAGTTTAAATACATGGTATGGGTTTCCTGGGTCATACAGGGGGACCTATAGCTTGCAAGGAAGTTGTACTGGGTTTTGCCTATGGTCATTTGAACATGGAACAGCTCAAGTGCATTGTCCTTTTTAACCAGCCTTGAGGTCTATTTATTTTTTGATGTAAATTGAGACACCTCCACCTTTAGACCATGTCTGTGTAGTAGCTGGTCTAAATGTGTAGATTACATTATAACCTTGCACTATTGATGTGCTGTCTGCAGCTTTAAACCATGTCTCAGTGACGGCACAGACATCAGCATTCTCTAGGGTGAACAGAGCTGCTAAGGACTGGAGATTTGTTTAGATTCATAGAACTGAGCAGTAATACCTTTATATTTTCTTGGATTTGATTTGCTACGTCGGAAGTACTTTCAGTTTGGAATTGCCTAAAAAAGGCACTATGGGGAAATACAATGTTTTAGCTAATATTTGAAAGCTTAGAGTGGAGAGGAGCAGACCATACCTGGAAAGGCAGCATGGTCTATTGTCATCTCCTTCCATGCTGACAAATATTGCAACCCCTTAGAGTGACACCAGAAACTTAGCCAATTATTAAAGTCAGTTATCTTTTGTTTATACGGTGGCATCATCTTTGGAGAAGGTAAAATGCTGCTTGATGCTAGGCTCATACCTGCCTGGGACACATATTCCAAGAGCTCCATGATGTCTCTCTTCATATAGTCTAGGAAGGTACATCTCAGGTCATTTACACCCACACAGACTATGACTGAGTCATACTGGTACTTGTCATCCAATGACCTGAGTGCATGTGTAATGTTGCAGATCCTGGCCCCTGATAAGCAACTGACTGTGACTTTCTGCTTATTCAGCCTGGTGAGAGGGAGATCAGTGTGTCTTACGATGGAGTCTCCAATGACCAGAATGTTGGTTTGTGTGGTGGCTTGCCTTATGGGGTTAGAAGTAGATGCTCCATGAGATGTGGCTGTATGTGTTGATGTGGATGTTGTTTGGAAAGTGTGCATTTGGGGTGGCTGAGGTTATTTGTTATGTGTACTTCACCTAGGATGTCTTTGGGGTTTAGAAAGGTTACATTTAAGTGTCTCAGCATACTTGGGTCTATATGTCTATTTTGAATTGTGTGTGATGGGTGCAGTCTATGTACTACTGAGAACCATATTGACATTAGGAATATTTTTATGTGAGAGATTTGCCTCCAGTGACATTGAGTAAATACATCTCTCACATACCATATCAGTTTGTTTGAGAATAAACTGGCTGTCAGTAAGCATGAGGCAATTTCTGCATTGCCTCAGGATGTCCATCCCCACCAAGCTGGTAACGGAGACAGTAGGAAAGTTCATATCCATATCAACAGAACATTTTTTATTGATTAGACCAGTGATGGTGAACCTTTTGGGTTTGGCGTGTCAAATGCTCCTGGCCAAAATAATTCAGTGCACTTCACATGAGCAATGAATGCAAAAGCAGTGTCTTTGGTAACTCAGGTGTTGGTGATCACTGACGTGTCACCCAAAACATCTTGGTATATTTCACCTTTGACATGCATGTCATAGGTTTGTCATCAGTCAATTAGACAGTTAGAGTGAGAATATAAAGCAGTGTCAGGTGTATTTATTTTGCAACTCTGGGTACAGTGCTTGTCACTCCAAACTAGTTATCCTGCATGCAACTAGGTATTAGTGAAATTTCAATCAAGCTTTTAATGGAAAAACATCACTCAAGGTGTCTGTGTCTATAGAAGGCACTGCCAAAGACTTGAGGGGATCTAATAAGTAGACCCTGAAAATTTAAGGATGAAATATTTAGGCAGCTATTCTGAAGTTAGAAATAAATCAAGCAGTACTTACTGGAAACAAAGAATTAGCTAGTAAAGAATGATGAAAAGAGGGGAGTTGTGTGAAAGGCTACTGCCTGGCTACTACTAGAGTTCATCTCACTACAGTTTCACTTTACTGGGATACAATGGTCCTTTGCTTTTTCTCTCATCAGAAGCAAAACATTAGCACCAGTCCCAAGATGAGAAGCAGGCCACAGCCTTTTTGGTGATCTACAGTCTTGTTCCAGATGATGCAAGGGTCCATAGGCTTGTCATAGCCTTGTCCTGGCACGTGCCTTGAATAGCAACTAAACCAGTCAGGAATGTCACTCACTGCCCAACCAGAAACAGTCAGGAATCAATGCACTCTGCTCCTTCTCTCACCAGAAGAATATAAGCACAAGTTCCAAGCTGTCACCTATGAAGCAGTTACTAGGCTTTCCAGGAAATAATGTTCCTGTGCTCCTTCTCTCACCAGCAGAAAACAGAAGTACTAATCTCAAGATGACAACTGAGAAGCAGAATGTGGTGGTCTTGCAATAGATGTTGCAGATTTTAAACGCAAGATGAAAAAGAAAATGGGTAATATCCTAAGCACTGCAGTGTGCACTAAGCAATTAGATATGAAAGAGGGGGTAACTTAAGCTTTAGCTGTCTAAATGGAGATCCACTAAAATTAAAAAGCAAGATAGATTGAAAGGGGGTGGACACTTTGTATTCTGGTTCTATGTAATACAGCGGGGTGGCCAGTAAATTTAAATAGTTGAAGGTTAGTGGTTTCACAAAATGATAATTTTATGCTTGCTCACAATAGCCAATGAAAGAGGAGAGGGAAGGAGATATGTGGTCAAATTAATGTAAGGGGCAGACAACTAGAAAGACAGTTGTGTTTAAAAACACAATAGCACCCATGAGGGAGTGTGGAAAAAAATTTCTGTGACTCACAACAGAGGCGCCGGAAGCAGTTGAAGGCAGAGGGGGGGACAGATGGTGAGAGGGGAACTTAGTGATCTAAAAAGGGGAATGTTTTAAAACTATTTACTACCACAACATAGGTCCACTTGGAGAACATTTTAAGCTTACCCAGTTTCCCTTTTTGTGCTTGAATTACCAATTCCTGATTGGTCTCACCCATTCCATGGCTGTTAATTGTATATTAGCCCTAGTGAGAATCATGCCATAGATAATTTGAGGGGACCCATGTAAGGGATGCAGCATTTAAGAACTGCCTCTATCAATTAGTGGCACAAGTGGCAATCCTGGAGTACATTTCCTATTACCCATCCTTAGATCCACATTGCATTTGAATATGGACAGGGATGAGCTTTGTTTTACTTGAATGGATAGTCTGTTCTGTAACACTGGTAACCTCTGTGATATATATCCATCTCTCCACAACATTCAGTTTAGATACCTGGACTGAGTATTTCTGATGCCATTTGACTTGCTGATGTTCAGTAGATCCATCGGTATTAGGTCTGAAGATGCCTTGTATGCCAGACCCAGGTCACCTCTAATTACTCTGTAGGATACTGAGTATAGTGATAAATCTTTCAGATGGTCCATGCAAGACCTGTTGTTTAGAACATTTATCCTTTTAGTATGGTATCTCTGTTGGTATTTCAATTGCTGCATGGGTCTGGACTTATACATAACAAAGTGGGCAGTATACAAATGATTGACCTAATGAAGGCTTTGTAAAGGGGGACAATAAAATCTCTTTGTTTTTAAGCTGTGTAATACAGAAAGACTTTCTTATGACTCTGGGCACATGTTGGTTAAAAGTTAAGTCACTGTACACTCAAGTTCCAAAATACCAAACAACTGGGTCAGTTCTCAGGGGGTATTGTCAGTTTGGCAGTTCCCTGGAGTAGATGACTTCCCAAAGGATACAGCAATGTATTTTTTGGAGTTTAGTTTTAATTCATGGTTCTGGCACCAGTTATTGTTTGGGACAAACCTTCCTGCATGATGGTTAAGTCATTTGGGGATTCATTAACTGCTCCTAGCTTGCAGTCATCTCAAACTCAGTCAGCCAAAGCCCTTTAGTATTTCCTTTACTTTTGAGATGCATATGTCAAAAAGAAAAAATCTCAGGGCCGAAACCTGGGGGAGTCCATTGGTGACTGGTCTCTTTCTAGAGGTAACTTCCCCTATTTTGATTTCCTGCATCCTGTGAGCAAGTTGGCAATCCAGCTAGTGATGCAAGTGTTTGCGCCTAGATTATTCATCTTTTGTACTATACCTGAGAAGGGGATTGTGTCAAAAGACTTGGCCAAGTCAAGGTAATGTGGTGTGACCTGTTTTACCTTCATCCATTGCTTTGGTGACAAGAGTAAAGCTTAACATTTGCCCATGATTTTGAGCCTTTCACACTCTTTCTCCTGATTCTTGCTTTAAGAGGTTGAGAGATCAGAGCATATGTTTGACTGTTCCTGATTTTGTGTCATATTTTTGGCCTGTTCCTCATAATGTGTGTGATTTTCTGGCAAATTTATGAGGATTGCAAAACTGAATGATAGACACTTGAGTTTCAGACTTCTAGACTTCATATCATTCAGAAAATGCAAGCTAATACAAAACCTGTTATTCTGGCAACAAAGCATATAAGAGAAATGTTATATTTAAAATCTGTCCCTGATTCTGGACCTTTGATCTTTATCCCGGCCCATTACGTTTTTGGCTTTATCCCTTCAGCTATGAGGTTTTGAAGTTTAAATAAGAACTGTGAGCAAATGCTATTTACCACTTTCAAGCTTGACCTGTTGCATTTTTTTCATTTGTTCAATTAAATAAAAAAAGTGCAACAAAAACTAGGCAACTTGAAAAATTACAATAATAAATAACCTAACTGAAGGCTTGAAGTCAGACAAGAAGCTTTAATAACCTTTTTATAAGCAGAATAAAAATCACACAGTATTTTTATTGTTCGTTTAAATAACTTAATGTTTCTGGCTTTATTTAAAAAATTTAACAAAACTGGGGCCAACTTGCATTACTGACAAAAATGAATAAAGGCAAGGAAGAAACTGTATTACCTTCTGAAAACACAGTAACAGGAAAGTTATTTCAGTTTCTTCTCTGCATTGTCTTATTTTATCATCACCATCATCACCATCATTTTTACTGCTGTTACTTCATAAGTGACTGTCCAGAATGTAGCTGGTTGGGCTGCTGCCACTTCAGTTGAGGTCCACAATCCACAGAACTGCAATGACATGTTCAACAATGTGACTGTTATTAATTATTATTAATTATTAAATAACAGTGAAAACCATAAACTATCAGAAGTTGGAATGAAACAACAAAGTGTCAGTTGTAAAAAATAATAAGCACTTTCTTTCCTTTATTGTCAAACACAGAATGAAAGTTTTTATTATTTTTTACAACTGACACTTCATCATTTCATTCCAACTTCTGATCATTTTATAGTAAACAGTGCTTTTGTAGTAAACAGTGCAAAATACCAGAGCTGGATCATGGTTAAATGGGGCCCTAGGCAGGGTAATAGAGTGTGCCCCCCAGAGCAGCCCCTCCTGCAGCAACCTCCTACTGCTCCAGCAGCAGCCACCCTCCCCAGCCACTCCTGTGTTTCATTACTTGGCTATTTCTCCTCAGTTACCATAACCACTATTCAAACCTGTCAGCATGCATACTGTTTTCTTATTTACTTCTACAATGATTACAGATGTTGAAATAAAATAAAACAATCGCTCATAGCTATTTGCTAACAAACAATACAATCTCGCAAGAAAACAGACTTAGCATGAGCAGTAAATTTCTCTGCTCTTGAAGCTCACATTCATTGAAATGGCATGAACACCCACATTAATTTCGCATCTGGCCAGTGGAGGACTAAGCTTACCTCTGGGCTGTTTTCAAACCATAGGCTCCTTACACATTTTTAGGGCCATGCATATATGTATGCGTTGTTTGATTCACCTTCCTGATTGCATTAAATTATATTCCTTGTATAATACAGCACACTTGTTAGAGCGTGTTTTAAATGTATTGTTTTGAACATTTTTCCAGTAAGCAATGAAACAAAATTTGTGAACCAATAATGACAAAACTGCCTAATTCAGAACATTTACATCATAAAAGTCTGCTCAAACTTCTGTCATTACAATCCACCAATATCAGTAAATATGGAGTCTATATTATAAGCATGAAAGTCCTTTTCAGCGAATACAAAAACAACGACACACATTCTGCAAACCGCAAAAACACCGAATGCCTTAAACCGCGAAATTCAAAATCTCGAATCATCATAGTTGGCCAACCCCACTGCCCGCTACATACTACCCACCCAAACAAAATAAATAAACCACATGCATACACTAAAGAAAACCCTACTTCCATCCCTAAAGTAAAGCTTACATATACTACCATGTATGCACTTTCCTTAACCCGCACCCTAACCCTAAGGTCCGTAACTATCGCACACTTACCTTAAGGAGCTATACCACAGAAGGGCCAACTATGACGATTCAACATTTTGAATTTCGCACTTCAGGACAATCGTTGTTATCTCAGTTTGCTTAATACGTGTCGACGTTTCCCTATTCATGTAAGTGGACCTTCGAGGTTCTAATAGGGAACCGTAAATATGCACAATATCTGCAGAAGTAAAAGCCATCTAAATAATTCCACATTAAAGGAATCTGTAACTAATGAATAGGTTGCTGCTAGCAGACAACTATATATTTCATTGTTTTGTCTACAAATAAAGTGTGTGTTGTCCTTAAAGAGCTGCCTGTTACATTAAAAAAAATGATAAGTTAGTAATATTACAATAGGGAATGGATGGCAAACAGATAACAGGTTCATAGTTTCTAGATAACTCTTCCAAAGGAGGACATTCACAGGACAACAACATCAACTCCCTATAAAGTACATAATCAGCAATCCATCTGCATACTGTAGGAGTAGAACCCATAGCCTTCTGCATCAAGAGCAAATATACTACCTGTTGTGCTACTAAAAGACTTGGTATAATTGGCACTAAACTTCTATTTCCCTAAAGCTCTCAGCCCCTTGTAAAATCCACTTGACACTCAACCAAATCTCTCAACTTTGCAGCACAAGAAATCTGGAAAAATTGTTTGTATAATCATAGAAAGTTGCTAGAAAAAAGTGTTTTGTGTCACCATGTGTTTCCTGAAAGATATGAAGACTGAAACTTGAAGGGCTATCATTATTTAGTAAATTCAGTTCTCACTGATTTGCCAGAAAATCACAAATTTTAAGAGGAACAGATCAAAAATATGAGCCAAATATTCTGTGAAAATCTGGACAATTGAAAGCTATGGACTGAACATAAGTGGTGGTGGTATGGGTAGAGAATTCAAGTTCTTGTTCTGTGTACCTAAGGTACAGGGTTTGAACCTAAGTAACACTAACCACCAGATATACCTAACTGGGGCATTTTACACACACAAAAAAATTCCTGTCACTTAGTACTGGGATCAAGCCAGTCATTAGTTTTTTCTCTTGAAGAGACAAGATAGTCTTGCAGCTGTAAACGTGTGTGTGTGTGTGTGTGTGTGTGTGTGTGTGTGTGTGTGTGTGTGTGTGTGTGTGTGTGTGTGGTGGTGGGGCACTCTTGTACCTTGACTCACAAGAGACACAGCTGTGGTCTCTTTCCTAGTTATACAATTAGATGCATAATCCAAGTAAAACACAATGTAAAGAATGCAAATCACAGTATACAAAATAGAAGTAGGCAATAAAGTAATACAAGCTATCTAGATCGAACTGGCATAGCTGCAGAAATCAAAAGTTGCATGTATTAAGCAATATATTAAGCAATATTAGTGACTTTTGTTTTCACTGTAGTATGTCAAACAAATACTGAAAAAGGCAAATTGTACAATTTTATATCAAGGTGGAATGTCTGTGTCTTTTGAAGCCATAAATGATAATTTAAATAGTCTCTTCTCTAGCAGTCTGCTGATACAAATTACACTGCATTTTTATTACATAATGACAAATGGTTCCTGAGATATACTCTAGTTGTGCTTGTGCGAAAGCAGACCCATGTGGGCATAACAGTTTACAGTATCCCAGTATATCTGGTTTATGTAAACCCTGCCTACACTTTAATTGAAAATAATGCATCTATCTATCTATCTATCTATCTATCTATCTATCTATCTATCTATCTATCTATCTATCTATCTATCTATCTATCTATCTATCTATCTATCTATCCATCTGTCTATCTATCTATCTTTTTATCCTGCTGTGTATGCATGTATGTATCTAGATAGCTAGCTAATCTGGTTATTTTTGTGTTAGCTGGACATTGGAAAGATTTACAGAATACAAAACGGTATGGCAAAATGAATAAACATGAAAATAGAATAGTAAATAAGATACGTACAGTAGATTTGCATTGCATGTAATTCATCATTATGTGTACAGTTGATTACAAGAGATGCAGTTGCAATTTAGTATAATTAAAATTCTTAAACAAATGAGATAAACTGAGCAGGAAGATAAGAAGATATGCTCCTCCCTGACCCTCTTCAAATGCAACCAAGATCAATGGATGGGTGATCACAAATTCACTTTTTAATTTCTCCAAGTCTTTTGGGTTTCTAATATCATGATGGGAATGGACTCCATTCCTAAGTCAAAGTACAATTAACGTTCATGAAATTAGTATTGTTTCACTCTTTGATGTTAGACAAAAGTGCTCTTTGCAGCACCCGCAATGTGCACAGTAATGACTCCTGCAATTCATACGGTTTTACAGGAATTGTTAACATATCTAAATACGATTGTAAATTCTTTTTTATAAGACCAGTTGCTCCTACTACTACTGGAACTGCCTGGGTATTTTTTTTCCACATGGCCCTCCTTTCTGCCTACAGATCAACGTATGTTATGACTTTGTGTCTGTCTGTATGCAAGTAGTCACTGGGTGTGGCGATTTCAATGATCAATGCTACTTTTGCCTTCTTTTCTTGGACCACTATATCTGGTTTTCTAGTATCTATCTTTTGAACTGTTGGTATTGGGTGATCCCATGTGATATAAACTTCATCATTTTTTATGATTCTTTGTAGCTCATGTTTCCAGTGTTTTTCAGCCACTTTGATACCATAATGTTTGCGCAATCTCTAGTGTAACAGTCTTGCCACATTATTATGCCTTTTAGTAAACAGTCCCTCTGCCATGAGTGCCTCGCAACCAGCAACAAGGTGTGTGACTGTTTCCAATTCGGTTTTGCAAAACCTATATATATGTTTCTCCCACATGTTCAATTGACTTTGTAAACCAATGTGTATGTAACCCACTGTCTTGGGCTGCCAATATTAACCTTTCATTTCTTGATGTGACTTTACCTCTCCTTAACCATTCCTGCATTCATTCTTGATCAACATGAGGCTCTTCCAGAAGTTTTCTATACTTGCAACTATATTTATGTTTTTTCAACGTTTCTTGCCTTCTCATCTGGTCCTTCACTTTATATTCTTTAGAATTAGGATTAGAGTGCATGTTTATGGTATTAGCAAGCAAGATGTGAGGAATGCTTTATCAAAACATGTTATGTCAGCAGGGTGTGAACACTGGTTTAAGTTTATAGTTTTGGATATGTATATACAAGGCTTGAGAGGTGGTGATGTAAAAACTCTGACAGAATGTATTGAAATAAAATGGATGCATTTGCTTAGAGCCAATGAAGGTAAAGGGTTAAATGAAGTTATTCCAATTAGGCCTTTATTGAAATCACGTGATTTGAAACACTAGGCTGTGCATATAAAAACTCACTGTGGATGCAGTGTTTTATGGATCTGAAGAAGTACCTGTGTGTACGAAAGTGCTTATCCTGTTTTTTTATTGTTTTATTGATTTTATTCAGTGTGTAAAGTTTTATTAAAGTTCCTGTTTGTTCTACACTTCTGACCGACCAGCTATTTTTTCGATTTTACTTTTGGCTTTTGGTCTTTTGCTGGTTGCTCTTTTTGTTTTGGACTTAACCTTATATTTTTTCTATTGTTTTTTAGCACATTCAGTTGCTGCCTGATTTTTATCCACTTCTGGTTTGATTTCCATTCCTGCTTGATGTCGATATGCTTCTGCTAAATTAAGCAGAGATGCCATCTTAGATTTATTCTCCTCATGTTTCAAAACTTTTACTACATTTGGATATTGTGAGGTCAGTAAATACGTGTGAAGTCCCATGACTGTAGATCTATACATGTAATCAATTTCAAGGAAGCCCATACCTCCTTCAGAATGGGGAATTTATAATCTTGGTATACACTGATTTTTATAAATCATATGGTGAGCATGAAGGTTTTAATATCCAATCTATCCAACACTTTTTGGGGCCAATCAATCACTCCAAAACTATAAGTTAGGACAGAAAGTGCAAATTGATTTATGGCTTGGATCTTGTTCCTAGATGTCAATGCTGTTTTCAGGATCAATTTAAGTTTTCTAAAGTATTCCTTACTAAGCTTTATTCACATTTGTTCATGTTTTATTGCTGATGCTTCATCAATTCCCAAGTATTTATACACTTCCACTTGCTCAAGCTCTTTTATATCACATTCTTGTCCCAAACTGATATTTTTCTGGTGCTGCAGTTTTCCTTTCTTAAAGGTTGCTTTTGCACATTTATCAAGACCGAATGACATTCCAGTATCATCTGAAAAAGTTTTGACAACCTGCAGCTGTGCTTTCAGTTCCACATCTGATGAGCTACACAATTTTAAATCATCAACAAAGAAAAGATGAGAAGTCACTAGACTTTGTTGTTTTATGAAGCCAAATTGTAGCCATGACGTAAGCTGTTAAGTAAACAGCTTAATGGATTAATGGCAAGGCAAAATAGCAACGGTGACAGGGATTCACCCTGGAATATCCCCCTTTGGATTTTTTCCCTGAGATAATAATCTGTCCTTTATCATGGTTTAATTGCAAAATATTCTGCCACTGTTTCATGGTTACTGTAATGTAATCAATCAGTGTAGGATGTACCTTATACATTTTAAGCACTCTTTTATCCATGAATGTGGGATACTATCAAATGCTTTTTTATAGTTAATCCATGCCATACTTAGATTCCAGCCTTTCTTACAGTTCTCCACTATAACTTTATTTAACAACAAATGATCCTTTGTTCCATATGACTTTCTTTTATTGCCCTTTTGTTCTACTGCCATAATTGAGTTTTCTTCTAAATGACTATAAACTTTGTTGGCGTCAATCCCCATGTATAGTTTATACATCGTCGGATGACAAGTTATTGGTCTATAATTTTTAGGGTAGCTTGCAGGTTCACTCTTAAGTAAGAGCATTGTTTTTCCTGTTGTTAACCAATGTGGTGTCTATTCGGGGTGTGCATATAAATAGTTCTTACTCATGGCTAGATCCTCGTGTAAAGAAGTTAATACTTTAAGCCAAAATTAGGTACTGCATCTGCGCCTGGGGTTTTCCAATTAGAGGCTTTTCTCAACTTTGTTTCAATCTCTCTGGCTGTTATTTCATCCCATTTCATATCCTGTACCTTTAAACTTCTTATTCTTTCTTTTACTTCTTCTATCCATTTAGCATCTTTGCTATGTTCCACAGGATCTTCATAGATGCTTCTCCAAAATGTATCTACTTCCTCTTTTTTCGGCGGTCTATCAATTCTTTTTACCTTATTTCCCAATTCTCTATAAAACTTTTTTGGGTCATCAATTGCTTATTTTGTGCTTTTCCCTTATATTTATCTTTGTATCTTCTGAGTCTTTCTGCTGTTTTGAAATTTTTAGTTTGTTATCTCCAATAGTGCAAAATAGATCCTGGTCTGTTCTAATACTGTTTTATCACATCTATCTTTCTTAATATTTTTGTTGATCTGTTCCCTCTTCTATACTTTTCTAACAATGACACTTCTTGTCTTAGCTGCTTTATAGTTTTCTCTATTCGATATTTCCATGATGGAATTTGCTTTCACTCCCCCCCCCCTTTTCCCTTGCTACCCTATGTTCTTGTGGTAGAATTTTATCAAGTATTAATTTAACAGCACAGTAATATATTCTGTTTACTTCTGTTATATCGCATGGATCTCTATTGACAGTCCTAATTACTGTATTCATTTGTTTTATCAAGCTTCTGACTTTTGGGGTTTTATTAACCTTTGGCAGTCTATTTCTCTCATTGATCTTGATATACCTGTCTTTGTCTATTAAACCAAGCAACTCTTCTCTTAACTCCTTTACTTCCATACTAAGGGCACATCCCTTGTTTTCCATTTCATGCGCGCATTCTATAGAAAGTTCTATAACATCTTCTTGTGGCACATTCTCTTCAATTTCATCCTGTGTCATCTGTTGTTCTGTCATATGGAAACTCAGTGGCCTATCACTCCTCAACATTGACTGCATCAGAGTTTCCACAGTTTCCTGTTCCTTTCCTTCCTGTCTAGCTTCAAGTGAACTTTTATACTGGTTTCCTGTGGAAGGCTCCAAAATATCTTGATATGGCACCTAACCTGTTTCTTCCTGTTCCACTGGCTTCCCCTTAATTTGGATATCCATTGCTCTATCCTGTTGTGGTGCTTTCTGCATTTGATGTTCTACACTGAATCCTTCTCTTAGCAGCTGTTCCATTACCTCAGTTTCTATTTCTTTGACTTCTCCATTACTAATCTATTTTTCTACTTTTCCTCTTAGTCTTCTTATTTTTTGTATTGTAAAGTTTTCCATATCTGGTTTCCTTTGCCTATATTTTTCTTCAAATATCTTTGGTGCTGCTCTTTTTGTATTAGTTAGTTTTTAGTTTTGCTTTCTCCCTTGCATAAATATTTCATCATATTAAATCTCTTTTCCTTTCCCCTGTCCATATTTCTTCTTCACATGTCTCCTGATTATCTTGCTTTTCCTTATTCTGGGGATTCACTCCATCATACTGTGATGTAGTCTGTTTTAGATCTTCTACATTAAATCCTTCACTTTGCAAATTTATAATCTTGGTATACACTGATTTTTATAAATCATATGGTGAGCATGAAGGTTTTAATATCCAATCTATCCAACACTTTTTGGGGCCAATCAATCACTCCAAAACTATAAGTTAGGACAGAAAGAGCAAATTGATTTATGGCTTGGATCTTGTTCCTAGATGTCAATGCTGTTTTCAGGATCAATTTAAGTTTTCTAAAGTATTCCTTACTAAGCTTTATTCACATTTGTTCATGTTTTATTGCTGATGCTTCATCAATTCCCAAGTATTTATACACTTCCACTTGCTCAAGCTCTTTTATATCACATTCTTGTCCCAAACTGATATTTTTCTGGTGCTGCAGTTTTCCTTTCTTAAAGGTTGCTTTTACACATTTATCAAGACCGAATGACATTCCAGTATCATCTGAAAAAGTTTTGACAACCTGCAGCTGTGCTTTCAGTTCCACATCTGATGAGCTACACAATTTTAAATCATCAACAAAGAAAGGATGAGAAGTCACTAGACTTTGTTGTTTTATGGAAGCCAAATTGTAGCCATGACATAAGCTGTTAAGTAAACAGCTTAATGGATTAATGGCAAGACAAAATAGCAACGGTGACAGGGATTCACCCTGGAATATCCCCCTTTGGATTTTTTCCCTGAGATAATAATCTGTCCTTTATCATGGTTTAATTGCAAAATATTCTGCCACTGTTTCATGGTTACTGTAATGTAATCAATCAGTGTAGGATGTACCTTATACATTTTAAGCACTCTTTTATCCATGAATGTGGGATACTATCAAATGCTTTCTTATAGTTAATCCATGCCATACTTAGATTCCAGCCTTTCTTACAGTTCTCCACTATAACTTTATTTAACAACAAATTATCCTTTGTTCCATATGACTTTCTTTTATTGCCCTTTTGTTCTACTGCCATAATTGAGTTTTCTTCTAAATGACTATAAACTTTGCTGGCGTCAATCCCCGTGTACAGTTTATACATCGTCGGATGACAAGTTATTGGTCTATAATTTTTAGGGTAGCTTGCAGGTTCACTCTTAAGTAAGAGCATTGTTTTTCCTGTTGTTAACCAATGTGGTGTCTATTCGGGGTGTGCATATAAATAGTTCTTACTCATGGCTAGATCCTCGTGTAAAGAAGTTAATACTTTAAGCCAAAATTAGGTACTGCATCTGTGCCTGGGGTTTTCCAATTAGAGGCTTTTCTCAACTTTGTTTCAATCTCTCTGGCTGTTATTTCATCCCATTCATATCCTGTACCTTTAAACTTCTTATTCTTTCTTTTACTTCTTCTATCCATTTAGCATCTTTGTTATGTTCCACAGGATCTTCATAGATGCTTCTCCAAAATGTATCTACTTCCTCTTTTTTCGGCGGTCTATCAATTCTTTTTACCTTATTTCCCAATTCTCTATAAAACTTTTTTGGGTCATCAATTGCTTATTTTGTGCTTTTCCCTTATATTTATCTTCATATCTTCTGAGTCTTTCTGCTGTTTTGAAATTTTTAGTTTGTTATCTCCAATAGTGCAAAATAGATCCTGGTCTATTCTAATACTGTTTTATCACATCTATCTTTCTTAATATTTTTGTTGATCTGTTCCCTCTTCTATACTTTTCTAACAATGACACTTCTTGTCTTAGCTGCTTTATAGTATTCTCTATTCGATATTTCCATGATGGTATTTGCTTTCACCCCCCCCTTTTCCCTCGCTACCCTATGTTCTTGTGGTAGAATTTTATCAATTATTAATTTAACAGCACAGTAATATATTCTGTTTACTTCTGTTATATCGCATGGATCTCTATTGACAGTCCTAATTACTGTATTCATTTGTTTTATCAAGCTTCTGACTTTTGGGGTTTTATTAACCTTTGGCAGTCTATTTCTCTCATTGATCTTGATATACATGTCTTTGTCTATTAAACCAAGCAACTCTTCTCTTAACTCCTTTACTTCCATACTGAGGGCACATCCCTTGTTTTCCATTTCATGCGTGCATTCTATAGAAAGTTCTATAACATCTTCTTGTGGCACATTCTCTTCAATTTCATCCTGTGTCATCTGTTGTTCTGTCATATGGAAACTCAGTGGCCTATCACTCCTCAACATTGACTGCATCAGAGTTTCCACAGTTTCCTGTTCCTTTCCTTCCTGTCTAGCTTCAAGTGAACTTTTATACTGGTTTCCTGTGGAAGGCTCCAAAATATCTTGATATGGCACCTAACCTGTTGCTTCCTGTTCCACTGGTTTCCCCTTAATTTGGATATCCATTGCTCTATCCTGTTGTGGTGCTTTCTGCATTTGATTTTCTACACTGAATCCTTCTCTTAGCAGCTGTTCCATTACCTCAGTTTCTATTTCTTTGACTTCTCCATTACTAATCTATTTTTCTACTTTTCCTCTTAGTCTTCTTATTTTTTGTATTGTAAAGTTTTCCATATCTGGTTTCCTTTGCCTATATTTTTCTTCAAATATCTTTGGTGCTGCTCTTTTTGTATTAGTTAGTTTTTAGTTTTGCTTTCTCCCTTGCATAAATATTTCATCATATTAAATCTCTTTTCCTTTCCCCTGTCCATATTTCTTCTTCACATGTCTCCTGATTATCTTGCTTTTCCTTATTCTGGGGATTCACTCCATCATACTGTGATGTAGTCTGTTTTAGATCTTCTACATTAAATCCTTCACTTTGCAGGCACTCCATAACTTCAACTTCTGTTTCTTTAACTTCTAGTTTACTAATCATCTTTTCTACATTAAATCTTTCTGCTTTTAGTCTTTTTATTGTGAAATTTTCCATATCTGGATGCCTTTGCCTATATTCTTCTTCAAATGTCTTTATAACTGTTTTCTGTATATTAGTTAACTTGGCTTTCTCCTTTGCATAAATATTGCACCATATCAAATCTCTTTCTTTCCCATTACCATATTTCTTTTATATATTTTTCAAATATCTCTAGCTCTTGTTGTTTATATTTTCTCACTTCCTCAGAGGCTTCTTTTTCCAAAAAGATCAAAGTTTCTTGATCTATATATTGTTTTTCAAAAATCTGTTGTATTAATGAAAGCAAATTTTTATTTGAAGCTTGTGATAGTTTTTCCTGCGGAAGTATTTTTCTTTCCTCTAATTTCTCTCTTAATCATTTTGTATATCTTGTGTCTGGAAATTCTGTGCTTTTTACATAATAGTAACAATACATAATTTCTTTATTATCCTCAATAGTCCACTCTGTTGTCTTTATGGCTCTTCTTTGGCCAATCAAATGTTGTCGTTTTTATGGACTACTACTTCCTTCTACAACGGGGTGCCATCCTCCTGAGGAGGCTCCCATGTTCCTCCTGGACAGATGAAGTCATTATTAACTACCATAGACCCTTACCCCTGTGAACTTCACTGACCTAACCACCAACAGTTGGGGCAACATGAGATAAATATGGCTAGGCTTGCAATGGCTCTAGGGCAATTAGTCTAGTAACATTCTGTGAACCTATGAACCTATAAATGACTAAGCATCTTGTATGAAAATATCATGAGATAGTTACTTTATGCATACTGTTACTTCATATGTGAAGCTAATGGACTTCACACACATACACACACACACACACACACACACACACACACACACACACACACACACACACACACACACACACACACACACACACACACACACATGATTTACAGTTATGCAGGCTTAAAGTGAAGACACAGCTTATACAAATATGGACATTATATGCATTGAAGGGGTGTTTTTATACCTAAGAGTAAATTATTTTAATAAATTTCATGGTGCATGTTAAGCCAGCTTTGGGAAATAGAGAAACTAAATTTATTAGGACACATCTGGTAATAGCTAATATTAAGTTATTTCATTCTATGTGCATGATCCTGCCCTATGAAAAGATGGTTATTTCTTTGATGTTTTTTTTTTAATTCCTAAGGGCTTTTGGTACACTTTACTGAGAGTGGAAACCTATTTCAGGCATGAGAGAAACTGATAAATGGAGATATGTCATCTACCCTGATAAAACACTTTAGGAACCTTAAGTTTGTTTTGTGTATTGAATCTTAAACATGCCCTCAGCTGGTGCCATATTAAGAGAATTGATATAAGTTCTTGTGTAGTAATCCATGTATAAAGATAAGATGAGGGCAGAGAAAAATCTTAGTCATGCTCTTTGGATGCTCTGTTAGAAAAAGTGAGTTAAGCATATTTTTGAGTCTAAAGTGCATTTTTTATCTGATTTGGTGTGAGTGGTAGAGTTACTTGTCTTACATACAATATTTTGATTAGATTTGAGAAAAAAATATGAAGAAGTGTTTTGGGTTGATTATAAGAATTGTAAGGGTAATCTCATGGATGCTGAGCTTGCAAGGGTATTAATGGGGTGAAGGATGGCCAGTACTGACGGATCATGATTTCTTGGGAACTACTGTGCAACAAAGAGCTCTGTTTGTGGACATCATTACGGAATGCTGACACAGTAGGTTAAGATACAAGATCTGATGTTGTCCTTTTCATTTTACCTCATTTATGGGTTTCGGATCCGAGGATTTGGCCACATACTATAGACCTTGGATCCAACTCTTGAGCTCCTCGCTCTACCCACAATGCCCTACTCCATCCCCATTACCTCAGATCTTGTTTGCTGCCATCATGTTTAGATATAGGTTCCAGTTTTCAGCATTAGTAAGCAAAGTTTTTTTTTTGATATTTGGTATTAAATTTTCTGTAACTCTTCTGCTTTAAATTTTTTCTTACAACCTCCCTCTTAGCTGTTGCTGGTATTAGGTACTTTTTGACCTTTTCTTTTAACTTTTCTCTACTAAACTTTTAGTAGTCATGCCAGTGTTGGTACTTTGAACAAAAAACAAACAAAAAATCCGGAACAGCTAATGAAAATAAATTAAACCGAACCAGAGCCACAAAATGATAACAAAACTTGTAATTCAACACATCCACAGTAAGTGCTTTCATCCACTAAGGACTTCTTCAGACTGTATAACATGATGCTTGGTCATCTCAAACTCCTTCTCTGGTAGAATCAGTGTTCTTGGAGGTTTTTGGTTCTGGCCCATCTATGTCTTTGATCACCCCCCCCCCCTCCGGCGGATGAACTAATTGACATGGTTTCCAGCCAGACATGGAAGGCGATGGATACTGTTGAGCCCATTCCCAAGCACCCTGACAAATTTTTGGTACCACCTGCAGACAGACCCCACTGGAACAAGGGAATCCCAGTTGATACTATGGTGGTGGCAGTAGCCACTAAGAAAAAGCTAGCAGAACAGAGCTCTACTGTCCATCCACCTAACAGAGAGTCTAGAACATAGGACAGCTTTGGAAAGTGAGTGTTTGCCTCAGCTACCTTCCCAGTGAGGTCACTTAACTACCTGGTGCATTTTACTAGGCTTCAGAGAGTGATTTGTCTAAGGAACTTTCAGATGCTCTCTCAGAGTCCATGTCTGCTGAAGCTTTCAAAAGAACATCCTCTCAGCTGGCCACTCTTCTATCTATATCAACCACTTCAATGAGGTTAATCTCTCACACGGCTGAAGGTAACTCACAAGCAGCTGGTTCAGGCATTGCCATATGAAGACATGCCTGGATGCGACTATGCAACTTTGCAGAGCCTTTTAAGACATCATTTATTAATTGTCCATTTGATGGCACTTCCTTGTTTGGGCCATCAGTAAAGGATATGCCATAGGGATTGAGTTTTCTATGCCTCAATGGACCTTCACTAGGAACCAGAGAGGCAGTAAGAAAATGTGGTTCTGCAAATCTCAGGGGCCATTCCATGATTCATGTGGGGAAAATTCCTCCAGAGGTAGAGCAGAAAATGTTAATGGCAGACATTGCCCTAGAGGCAAATGAGGACAGCAAAACCAGGGCTTTAGGGATTTTTTTTCAGATAGGACCTTTCAGCGCTCTTGAAGTTCTGCCCAATTGTCCTTCTCTGAATGCAGTCAGGGGTGGATTCTGTTTGCACCTGGACACCTAGGCAAACATCACAAAAGATTCAGAGATGATGAGAAGAATATCCGGGGGCTATTTCATACCATTTTCCCTTCTTCCTCATCATCAAAGGAAGAAACTTCCTGACATTCTATCCACTCAGAGAAAGGCCACAGCACAAAAAATTCAAAAGCTGCTAGAAAAAGAAGTCATCCAGAAGGTCCCACCAGATCAAATAGGATTTATAACTTAATCACACTTCTTTTTAGTGCTAAAGAAACAGGGGGACCTCAGACCCATTTTGGATCTAAGCAATTTGAACAAATATGTAAAGAAAGCTACGTTCAGAATGGTCATGATTAAGTCCATTATGCATTTTCTTCACAAGGATGGTTTGATGTGCTGTGTAGATCTTTAGGATACTTACTATCATATCAAAATAGACAGACAACCCAGAAGACATCTCCACTTTTGGCTGGGAGCCAGTCATTACCAATTCAGAGCTCTGCCCTTTGGACTCACCACAGCCCCCCAGGGTGTTTACCAAGTGCATGGCAATAGTTGCAGCTCACTTGACACTGTAGGGATTCCAGGTGTTACTGTATCTAGATGACTGCCTTCTAATTGCCCCATCCAAGCATCAATTTCAACATACCAGGGACTGTTTGCTCCAGATTTCATACTCCTTGGACATTACCATAAATCTCGCCAAATCAAAACGTACTCTATTTCAGAGCCTGGAATTCATTGGGACATTTTTAAACTCATCTACACAAACAGCATCCTTGCCTATCCACTGCATTACTTCTATCAGGAATCATTCTCTCTCATTTGTCTCTACTGGCAAGATTAGTGCTTCAAGCTTTGGGGTCAATGGCAGCTGCCATAGTTCTACTTCCTTTGGCATGCTTCTTTGTGTGAGTTCTCCAATGGACTCTAGCTGTACAGTGGTCCATTCTAAATCAACCTCTGTCCTTTCAAGTAAAACTCACCCCAGTTTGCAAGCAACACATTCACCAGTGAATACAACTGGGAGATCTTTTTCTGAGCAGACCTTTTTTCCTACCAACCCCAATAGCCATAGTGACCAAGGATGCTTCTCAACTGGGGTGAGAGGACATTTCTTGGGAGGAATCATCCAAGGTATCTGGTCTCCATGAGACCAAGTTGCATATCAATGTCCTAGAAATGAGAGCAGTCCTTCTTAGCATTGCAGACTTTTCAAGATGCTCTTCTTCTGGGACTATTACAATTCACACTGACAACATGTCTATAGTCTGGTACCTCAACAAACAAGGAGGAACCTGATCTTACTCCATTTGCAGAGAGGCCATGAGGCTTTGGGAATGGGTGATCTCATGAGACCACTTTCTTATTGCAATGCACTTCATGGGGAAAACCAACGTGTTTGCAGACAAACTAAGCAGATCCATTCTGATGCCTCATGAATGGTCCCTCAATCAATTGGAAGGGATACGATTTTCAGGTGTTATGGCCAACCTTGCTGTGACCTATTTGACAATCCTCTCAACAAGTGCAGCAAGTACTTTGCCCTGATCTCCCTCAGGGGGAGTCACCGAGAGATGCTGTTTTTCACACTTGGCCATCGGGTCTCCTTTATGGTTGTCCTCCTCTTGCCCTGATTTCACAATTTGTGCAGAAAGGAAGCAGTCTGAAGAGCTCAGTAAGTGTCATTGGCCCCTTCTGGACCAGAAAGTATGGTTCCCATTTCTGTGATCTCATCATCATTATCCTCCATGGATACTGGAACCCAGTCAGGATCTCCTTTCTCACCTTTTGGGGATTCAACACCCCAGCATTCAGGCCCTCAAGTTGACTGCATGGTTTCTCCACTTCCAGCAATAGTGAGACAGTTCAGGCTTTCTTCCCCAGTTCGTGACAATATTTGGGCTTCTCAAAAGAATTCTACCAAAAAAGTTTATATAAGCAAATGGAAAAGGTTTTCTGTTTGGGCATCAGATAGGGACATTGATCCTTTTTCTGCACCAATGTTGACTATTCTTCAATTTTTGACAACTATCTTCATAGATGGTGCTAGTTTCTCTACAATTAAACTTCAGTTGGCAGCAATTTCAAATTTCCACTCAGGGAATAAATAATTTTCTTTAGCTTCCTTAAGATTATGTAAAGCTTTTATGAAAGGCAATTTTCTGCTAAGACCTCCAATAAAGGATCCCTCATTGTCTAGGGATCTTACTGTGGTACATGAAGACTTGATTCAAAACCCCTTTAAATCTTCAGGGAAATCTGACCTAAATTTTCTGTCATGGAAAACAACTTTCTTGGTAGTTATTACTTTGGCTAAAAGAATTTCTGAACTCCAGGCTGTTAAAGCAAAAACCCCTTACAATATTTTCCATAAAGATAGGGTTTCTGTGTGGACAAAACCTTCTTTTTTACCTAAAGTAGCTTCTGAAAATTACATTAGCCATTCCATTCACTTGCCAGTTTTCTTTCACAAATAAAGGAGAATACATGCTACCTCCATGGGACAAAACAGTTTAGAAAGTTGGACCAGCTTTTTGCATCTTTCTCTCCAAATTGCCTAGGCCAGTCAGTTTCTAAAGACACCCTAGCTAAATGGATTATGGATTACATCTCATGGTTTTATTCTTAGAAGGGTATGACATTGTCAAAACCTCCCCAAGCTCACTTAGCTAGATCTATGGCTGCATCATTGACTTTTTGGTCAAGAGCATCTATTGATGACATTTGTTCAGCAGCTACATGGTCCAAGGCTCATATCTTTGTTTCACATTACAAACTGGACATCATATCTAGAAACAGAGTCTCCTTTGGTTTGGCAGTACTCCAGAATATCCTTCCATGAGGGCCACCCAAGGTGAACATAGCTGGGGGCTCTGTCCAATAAGTGAGGAAGAATGAAAAGGACAACATCAGATTTTTAAGTTATGTACTCACCATAACTAGGCATCTGTGTTGTCCATTTTCATTCTTCCTCACTCCCCTCTCATCCAACCCCATCCATTTTTGTTCTTCTGAATGGACCTATTGGATTGTTTTGTGGAACCTACAGATCCAGGTTTGAGCCCTATGTTTTCTATCTACTGTATCTGTTCTTTTTCTGTTATTATAGAATAGAGCAGCAAACTCAATCTGAGGTAATGGGGATGGAGTGGGGCACCATGGGTAGAAAGAGGGGCTCAAGAGTTGGATTTGACATCTATAGTATGTGGCCGAGTCAGTTTCGGATCGAATCTGAGACCCATAAGTGAGTATGTGAGCACATAACTTATAATTATTATCCTTAGCAGTGTTGAAAGTGTTTTTTTTTTCTTTCAGGAATGCAGCTGTTAATTTCAATTCAATCCATGGTGGATAATCTACAAGGGTTGCTGGCTCATTTGGACAATGTGAGCAAGGAGTCAGTGACTTCTGATCCAGGGAAATATAAGGACAGTTGTGAAACTGCTAAACTGGGAGACAAGTGGGAGCCAGAGTGAAAATAAGAGGAAGGTGAGGTGGATGTGGCCTGCTCTCTAGCAAATGTTTGTTGGGGAGGAAATATTTTAAATGACCAGAGGTGTGGATTTCAGACTTTAATAGTAATACTGTGAGGACTGTTCATGGGTGACTAATAACAAAAATGCCATTTTAGTGACTGTGAGGATTGTTCATGGGTGACTAATAACAAAAATGCCATTTCAATAATGATCCTAGAAGGTGAAGTTTATTTGAATCTGAAAATTATATGAGACTTTTGGTTATAGTAGATTATGCTGGATTATGCTGCTGAACTGCACTAGATGAAGGATAAAGAGGATTTTGGGCAGGTCGCCGATCATTACCTCCTTATTATATGTTCGAGACATGGATGCCAAGAAATTCACCTCTAGAGCAAAGCCTTCAAGATGAATCTTAGCATCCATGTTGAGAGCACATAATTAAGGGTTATGATCATTTTATAGTGCATGGAGCTTTATCTACTCCATGTACTACTAGTTACAGAAAAAAATGCCCTAAGTAGCAGTTTATACTCACCTTGCCATGCCTCTTAGATGTCCATATTTTCACAGAATGTCCCAGTTTTTGCGTATGTTTGGTCCATTCCTCATAAAATCTGTTTTTCTGACAAATCACTAAAGATTGAAGTCAATAAATAATGACATAAATTTCAGTTTTAGACTTTGTATTCTTCAGAAGATGCACGCTAACACAAATACTGTTATTCTAGCAACTTTGTAAATTTATAAGAACAAGTCAGGGACACATTACTGACACAGACAGCAGGCAGAAATAAATCTTATTTTGATGTTGTCAATTTTCACTCTTCCTTAACATGTGGGTTTGAATCTCAACCTCTGATCCGACTCGGTTGCTTTTTACAGCTTGTGGATACTGCAAACTCTTGAGCTCCTCCCTTACCCATAATGCTCTAGTCCCCTTCCATACCTCAGATCTCATTTGTCGGCTTCGAATATGGATGTGGTCGCAATCATCTCTCGAGCGTTTAGTGAGTGATAAACGTTTAGTGTTATAACTTACTCTCTTTCTGATATATTATCTGTTTTATACTTCTTTTAAATTTAGTCTAAGCTAACTTCTTTCATCTCTATGCATTTCTGCTTATCTTAATACCATTGTTGGTAGTTTCCCCCCAACTTTCTCTTTTACCGTTATGGTAATTCTTTCTTTTCTTTTCTGACCTTAAAAAAAACTTTTCTTCCATATTGTCCTTCATAAGTTTATAGGTATAATGGCTGAAAAACCTTCGCATTTCAAAAAGTGTAAAGAGTGTGGGCACAAGATCCTTTTGTCTTATGCCCACAACTCTTGTGTCTATTGTTTGGGCCCTGCCCATGTGAAAGTCCCTTGCAACATATGCAAGTCCTTTAATCCTTTGGCTTTGCTCAACAGAAATAATAAACTGATTTTGAAGGGACTTCTTCTGACACTTTTTTCAGAGTCACTGGCTGGACCGCCAAAAGGAGTCAAGAAAATGGCTACCAGAACTTCTGGATCTTCCACTCCTTTATCCAATCTGACCAAGAAGCCAGCCCGGAAGATCTTGAAACAGTTGGATCTGAACACTAAATTCTCAGATTTAACAGTTTCAGATATAAGGTCTGCCTCTTTGGATCCAGTTCTTTTGAAGCCAAAAGAGCTCCCCTGGATCCAATATGCATCCTCTCTGGACCGTGTCCCATCTCAGCTACCATCCTCCTTTTTAGAGAGGCACTGTCACCCTATGTCCCCTTCACTAGATTCTTCTTTCCATTCTTCCAGAAGTCTTACAGAGGCAGATGTGGATAGAATGATAAGGAAGTTTCTCTCAGCACAGATACAGATGGGAGTTCTTCAGGCTCCTAACCCCTTTGGGTAAGGAAACAGTCATTAGTATCACTCCACCCATCCTGGCTGTTTTTCTGATCTGTCCTTCAGCTTCAGAGCCCTTGGATCTGAGGTTGCTGGGACCAACTGTATCGGATCCAAAGATTGTTAGTTCTAGGGCTCTGATACCTTCTCTGAGCAGACTGGCTCTGAGTGTGTTGGAGCAGGATGACTCACTGAGTTGAAGTGACGTTGTCAGCTCTGAGTTGCTGGAGTTGACTTCAAAGTTGTCGGCGCCATCTCTGCCCCTTGGAGCATTGGCACTGGACAGATCATCTCCAACTTATGCTAAGGGCAGACTGCTCTTGGTTCAGAGGGAGCTGATGATCTGAAAGCATGTTTTCTCGGCTCTGTTGGCATCCTTTTCCCTGGGCCAGTCTGCCTTTGAGGTGATAAAGACAGTATTCTGTCCTAGAGTACAGATGATTCCACCCCCCCCCCCTTGGATCTGCAATCTGGTTCCCATATGTATTTGTGCCTTGAGTGCCATCATTCTGTCCACAGGGACAGCCAGCCCAAAGTCTCCAGGCTACCCAGCAGAGTATCCTTATATCTTGTGATACTTCTCCAGAGCACCTCACCAAAGAAGTCTTACAAAGAAAAGTCCTGCAAGATGAGGCACTTGGACTCCCCTCAGGAGTCAATCACAGAAGATACCAATTTCAATGAAGGGGAAGGGTCCCCAAGATCACCACCTTATGATGTCTCCTTTGGAGACATTTTGAAAGGGGTGGTTGGTCTATTGATAACCCTTCTCAAGAGGAATTGGTATTCTTGGAGGTATTTGTGTTTGGCCCATCTACGTCCTGGATGACTTTGCCCACTGATGAGCTCATTGATCTGATCTCTCAGTGGGTGTGGAAGGAATACAGTTCTGTTGAGCCATTCCCTAAGAAACTGGATAGGATCCTGGCACCATCAAAGGGAAAAGAGTTCTGGAGCAAAGGACTACCAGTAGATGCCATGGTCATAGCATCGGCCACAAAGAAAGAACTTGTGGAGCAGAGTTCATCTGTTCATCCTCCTAACAGGGAATCTAGGGCATTGGACAGACTTGGGAAGCGTGTTTATGCTTCAGTGACTTTTGCACTTAGATTGCTGAATTATTTGGTGCACTTCACCAGACTACAGAGGGATTTGATTAAAGAACTCTCCAAATCCCTCTCAGGAGCAATAACTGCTGAGGTACAGAATTCCATTGCCTCAAGGTTGGCTCCCTTACAGTCCATTGCAAATTCATCCATGAGGCTCATTTCACATGCAGATGAAGGTACCTCAAGGGTGGCGGGTTCAGACATTTCCATTAGGAAACATGCCTAGATACACCTGTGTGATTTTGCAGAGCCCTTCAAGTACTCCTTTGTCATTGCACCTTTTGATGGAAGTTCTTTGTTTGGCCCTAAACTTAAAGACACACTCTCCAGGTGTGAATAAGATGGTAAGACCCTGTCTGCAGTGGGCATACATTTTTTGACTCCTGAAAGAACTTCTTTGATGAATCAACAAGGTGATCAAAAAATGTGGCTCAGAAAGTCTGAGGGTCCTTTCCATGATCCATGTGGAGATAGTTCCCCAAGGGGCAGAGGGGGTAATTCTAATGAAAGACACCACCTGCACAGCAGAAGAGTCCTGCAGAACCAGGGTCCAGAGTTTCCTTCTCTGACAGACCCCATCAGAGCTCCTGAAAGGAGGTATGATTGTCCATCTCTGGAAGCAGTCAAGAGTAATCTATCCCTGCACTAGATAGTCTGACTAGACATTACAAAAGATACATGGGTACAGAGGATTATTTCCAGAGGTTATATCATTCCCTTTTCCCTAACCCCTCCTTCAAAAGTGAACAAAATTCCTGATGTTCCACCAAGTCAGAGGAAAGCAGCAGCTCTAGAAATAAAAATGCTGCTGGAAAAAAGACTCATCCAATAGGTCCCCCCAGACCAAAAAGAATCTGAACTTACTCAAGACTCTTTTTAGTGCCAAAGAAAACAATGGAGACCCATTTTTAATCTCAGCAATCTGAACAAATTGGTTCAGTATACAAAGTTCTGGATGGTTACAGTTCAGTCCATTTTGCCTTTCCTGTACATGGACAACTGGATGTGCTCGGTAGATCTTCAAGATGTGTACTATCAAGTAAAAATGAACAGACCAGTCATTACCAATTCAGAGCACTGCCCTTTAGCCTCACCACAGTCCCCAGGGTGTTCACCAAATGCATGGCAGTAGTAGTAGCTCACTTGAGACTGCATTGATTCTGAGTGTTCCCTTACCTGGATGACTGGATCATAATAGCTCCAACCAGGCATCTACTGATCAAAGCAAGAGATTATGTATTCCAGTTGTGCTCTCACCAAGGTATTACCATCAATCTCAACAAATCTCAACCAAAACCAACTTAAGTGCTAGAATATATGAAGCCTTGTTCAATACTGTATCAGTGACAGCCTCCCTTTCCTTGCCAAGAGTGAAAATGATTCAATTTCAAGTCTAAAAGATAATTCAGAACTCCTCACTGTCAGCCTGATTGATTCTACAGGCTTTAGGGTCCATGTTTGCAGATAAAATTCTGGTTCCTTTGACACAATACCATTTGAGAATTCTTCAATGGACCCTGGTGACTCAGTGGCCCATCCTGTACCAACCTATGAACACTCAGATCAAAATAACTCAGGCATGCAGAAAGGTACCTCAGGTAGTGGATTTGCTCAGAACAGATTTTACAGGGTTGCTCTTTCATACTTCCTCAACACAAGGCCATTGTGACAATGGATGCATCCCAATTCGGGTGGGGGATACTTCTTTGGAAATAAAGCCCAGGGCACCTGGTCCCCAGAACAGGCCAACATGCATATCAATGTCCTAGAGATGAGAGAAGTTCTCCTAGCATTGCAGGCTTTTCAAGACTATCTCACTTTAAGGACTATTGCAATTCAAACAGACAATATGTCAGTAGTTTGGTGCATCAACAGACAAGGAGGCACCAGATCTTACCTCTTATGTCAAAAAGTTTTTAGAGTGTGGCAATGGGCGATCTCATCCAATCAATTTCTGATAGCAATGCACATTCCAGGGAATTCAACATAATAGCAGACAAGTTGAGCAGGTCCGTTCTATCGTCTCACGAGTGGTCTGTCAACAAGAAAATTGCGGAGAAGATATTACATCAATGGGCCGGCCATGCTGCAACCTCTTTGCCTCGCCCGTCAACAAGTGCAGCAGTTTTTTTTGCCCTGATAACTCCACTATGGGAGTCACTGAGAGATGCTCTCCTCAACAAATGTTCCCCCTGGTCCCCCTCTATGCTTACCCTCCAACTCTTCTGATCCCCAAGTTTCTTCAGAAAGCATCTTGATTGAAGAGCACTGTAATCCTCATTGCCCTTATTGGCCTTGTCATATTTGGTTTCCCTTCCTTTGACCTCATCTTGTTCATCCTCCTTCGACTTTGGATCCAATTCTAGACCTTCTGTCTCACCCGTCAGACATGACTCACCCATACATTTTGGGCTTAAAGTTGACTGCATGGTTTTTCCAACTCCATTGATAGCTAGACAGCCCAGGCTGTCCTCCCCTGTACATCACATTCTTTTGTCTTCCCACAAAGCTTCCACTAGGAAGATTTACAAAAGCAAATGGAAAAGATTTTTTTTAGCACAACAGAAAATGTCAATCCCTTTATAGCACCAGTAACCACAGTGCTTGCATTTTTGGCTACTATTTTTAATGAAGGGGCTAGTACCTCAGTGGTTAAAGTTTAATTAGCTGCTGTTTCTAATTTTCATGTCAGAATTGACAATTCTACCTTAGCTTCGTCATGACTTTGTAAAGCATTTATAAAAGGAACCTTTTTACTAAGACCTCCCTTTAAAGATCCTACTCCTCCATGGGATTTGAATTTAGTGCTACAAGCCCTGAGGCAATCACCATTTTAACTGGCTGTAAGATGTGAATTAAAGTTTTTAACTTAGAAAACTATATTTTGGTAGCCATAGTTTCAGAACTTCAAGTCTTATCTTCTAAACCTCCTTATTTATTTTTTCATAAAGACAGAGTGTCCTTATGAACCAATCCATCTTTTTTTTCCTAAGGTGGTGTCAGGATCCAACACTAATCGATCTAGCAACCTTCCAGTCTTCTTCCCAAATTTCTCGAACAAAGGGGAATACAGTTTACATTTGTTGGAAGTTCACAGACAATTACATTTCTATCTGCATAGAACTGAGAAATTCAGAAAAATCAGATCAATTATTCATCTCCTTTTCAGACTCAAGATTGGGAAAGCCAGTTACCAAAATAACTTTAGCTAAATGGTAACTGATTGCATTTCCTTTGTCTACAACAAACTGGGTTTACCCTTGTCAAAAACCTTGAGGGCTCATTCAGCTAGATCCATGGCAACCTCTTCAGTATTTCTATCCAGATCTTCCATGGACGATATTTGTGCTGCAGCTACTTGGGATAATCCTCATACTTTTATTACTCATGGCAAAGTTGCTCTGGTCTCTAGGGGAAGAGCAGCCTTTGTCTGAACAGTGCTCAAGAATATCCTTTCTTAGAGCCCACCTGGAATTCAGGTAGTTGGGGACTCTGCCCCACATGTTGAGGAATGAATGAAAATTGACAACATCAGATAAAGAAGTTAAATACTCACCATAATGTTCCATCTATGTTGTCCATCTTCATTCTTCCTCAACTACCTGCACTGCAACCCCCTACATTTCTTGTTTATGACTTCTGGAAGAATGCGGAGATACCATGGGAACCAAAAGTTCCTGTTTTTTGAACTCCAGATAGAGGTTTCTCATACATCCATTATTTCTTGCACTGTTATTTAGTTATAAAGGGCAGCAAACAAGATCTAAGGTATGGAAGGGGACTACAGCATTACGTATAAGGGTGGAGCACAAGAGTTTGTAGTACCTACAAGCTGTAAAAAGCAGCCAAGTCAGATCCGAGGATTGGATCTGAACCTACATGTTGAGGAAGAATGAAGATGGACAGCACAGATAGAGCATTATGGTGAGTACATAACTTCTTTTTTTTTACTCTGCTGCTGTCATTTGCTGGTCAGTATTGGCAGTTTTAACTGCCTAGCATGACGCCTGATCTTAGCAATTGAATCAGGGGGTACTTAACATTTGCTAAGATCAGGTCCTGTGCTATAGAAGTCCTTAACTCATTTGTCTTTTTTTCCAGATATTAATGTGGAATCACCATGCTCCATACATTATAATGATTTTGTAGCAGTATTATCTGAAGTCAGTTTACTGGACACTCTGTACAGGGGACTCTGGGTTAACTTTAGATCTGATGTTGTCATTTTGATTAGTTCCTCAACAAATGGGTTCAGATCCAATCCTTGGATCAAACTCAGCCACATTTTTTGCAGTCTAGGATCCGACTCTTGAGTTCTTCCCTTCTGAGCTGGGAATTTTCTGGTTAAAGGTTTATAGTGCCTGAATATTTGAACTGTTTCTTACTGAAATTGGTTCACCTTGTTTGCTCTAGCATAGACTAGATCCAGGCCTACTGAATCTAGCTTTGTTTATATACTTGTTGTTTGTTTGCTTGTTATTTCCCTGGAAGCTAATTCACCTAATACGCAACTTCTCAGCGCTTCTGTGGATCACCAGTGATATCTGCATTGCTTACTGTACTTATTTCCTTGTTCACTTGAAAGTCAGTTACTGTTTGTCACTTTTGCATTTGAAGTTACTTGTATCACATTGCACTCAAGTTACCTCGCACTTGCTCACTCAAGCAATTATATAAGTCAGCACTAAAAATTAAAAGCACTACACCTCCTCCCCACTGGCCCTTGTTTTCAATTAAGGATTTCCCAATATTATTCTAGCATGTCCAAAGGTCAGTTGTCAATCTCCTCTCCGGTCCAGCTGGTGAATCTGGGAATCTTGAGGCAATGTTATAACTGCCTCATGTACACAGACAACCCTCTCCTCCTCCCACATAACACAAATACTTGAGAGATGCAGCTATTTAGCCAAACTGGAGGCTGAGCTCTCTCAACTCAGGACTGGCAAGACGGCATCTCAGACAGGAGGAGAAGGTAACTACACACACCACAAAACCAGCCTCACATAATGCTACCACTCCACTGAATCAAAACACATAAACACACAAAAGACATACTCGGAGGCTCTGGTAAAAATTTACCTAAACAGCAGAGGCCTCCAAAGCAGACACCCAAACAACTGCTACCTCAAGACACCCCACAAGCAACACATAAACCACAAAAGCAGTGTGCAAAGCAGTCACAGCCCTTAAGGCCAAATACAACACCAAACATACTTGTCATAGGTGACTCCATAGTCAGAGCCGTGCACACTGACGTCCCACTCACCAGGCTGAACAAGGAGAGGGTCACAGTAGCTGCCCATCGGGCGCTAGAATCCGCCACATAACACAAGCACTGGGTCACCCACAGCAAGTACAAATATGACACAGTCATTGTCCATGCTGGTGTGAGCGCACCTGAGACGTACCTCCTGGACTGCATGAAAAAAAAAAAAAGAGACATAGAGGAGCTCTCTGATTATGTAGCCCAGGCAGGTATGACCCTAACCCTGAGCAGTATCCTTCCTTCACCAAGAATGATGCCACAATATAGAACAAGATGATCAGCTTTAACAGTTGGCTTAATGTCTGGTGTCATTTAAAGGGGATCCAGTGTCTGTCTGCCTGGGATGACATGCTTGACAAGCCACGCTGCATAAGGGACGCTTGCACCTGTCACCCCTGGGATTCGGATATTGGCTAAGGCTCTTGCACACCCCATAGTGCCTTTTAGGCAAGGCTCAAATTCTAAACCTACCACCCTAGAAAACAAAAATGGGAAGAAATTGAGGGTAATGCTGCTCAATGCCAGAAGTCTAAATCTCAAAATGCACGACTCGAGGCCCTTCTCAGTATGGAGAACATCGATGTCTGTGCTGTAACTGAAACCCGTGGTTCAAGGCTCCTGAGAGCACCCGGCACTATTAGGTTTTACCTCATATCATGCTCCGCCCCAAAAACCGGACCACTCCACAAAAGGAGGGGTGTATCCATATTCATAAAGGATACTCACACCTCCAGGTTGATGGCAACGATGAAGCTTGAAACCATCCAGGTGCAACTAACAATAGGCAAACTGGGAGCCTCTACAAATTGTAGCATGCTACAGCGCACACCCTCTCAAAACTCAGGAACCCCACACAGCCTTCCTTGAAGACACTGGAGGGCCATAAATGTATCTCCAAACACCATCATATTGGGTGACTTCAACTACCCGAATATAGACTGGGAACATTACTCAAGCCTCCTAACTTCGGTTCTAGCCCAACGGTTCCTGTGAGTTCATAAATTCAAATGCCAGTGGAACAGCTAGTCACTGTTCCCACGAGAGGAGTAAAATGAGTACTAGATCCTCATTGTCGTGCAAACATGGGGACAAAATGCTCTATATACACCGTGGAGTATATCCTCCTCCCTCACAGAGATCTGATCATAAACCAATCTCACTGGAAATCCACATCCCGCCATCCCCACCCCAAACAAAAAGACCATAGTTTGAAAAAAAACCCTTCCCCCCCCCCAAAAAAAAGCCCCAACCCTTCACCCACTAACCTCAAGACTTGGGGTGTGGTTTTAAAAAAAACCTTCAAAAAGGCCGAATAATGGGGAATACTGTTAGTGACCTCTTCCTCAAGAAAAAAAAAGAAAATTTTTCCCCCAGGGTTTGGTTTTCCTTTTCAAAAAACTTTCCTTTTCAAAAAAAACCAAGGCCCATTGGGGTTGCCCAATTGGTTTGGCATGAAAATCCCAATTCGGGTGGGGATACTTTTGGAAATAAAGCCCAGGGCACCTGGTCCCAGAACAGGCCAACATGCATATCAATGTCCTAGAGATGAGAGAAGTTCTCCTAGCATTGCAGGCTTTTCAAGACTATCTCACTTTAGGGACTATTGCAATTCAAACAGACAATATGTCAGTAGTTTGGTGCATCAACAGACAAGGAGGCACCAGATCTTACCCCTTATGTCAAAAAGTTTTTAGAGTGTGGCAATGGGCGATCTCATCCAATCAATTTCTGATAGCAATGCACATTCCAGGGAATTCAACATAATAGCAGACAAGTTGAGCAGGTCCGTTCTATCGTCTCACGAGTGGTCTGTCAACAAGAAAATTGTGGAGAAGATATTACATCAATGGGCCGGCCATGCTGCAACCTCTTTGCCTCACCCGTCAACAAGTGTAGCAGTTTTTTTTGCCCTGATAACCCCACTATGGGAGTCACTGAGAGATGCTCTCCTCAACAAATGTTCCCCCTGGTCCCCCTCTATGCTTACCCTCCAACTCTTCTGATCCCCAAGTTTCTGCAGAAAGCATCTTGATTGAAGAGCACTGTAATCCTCATTGCCCTTATTGGCCTTGTCATATTTGGTTTCCCTTCCTTTGACCTCATCTTGTTCATCCTCCTTCGACTTTGGATCCAATTCTAGACCTTCTGTCTCACCCATCAGACATGACTCACCCATACATTTTGGGCTTAAAGTTGACTGCATGGTTTTTCCAACTCCATTGATAGCTAGACAGCCCAGGCTGTCCTCCCCTGTACATCACATTCTTTTGTCTTCCCACAAAGCTTCCACTAGGAAGATTTACAAAAGCAAATGGAAAAGATTTGTTTTTTAGCACAACAGAAAAATGTCAATCCCTTTATAGCACCAGTAACCACAGTGCTTGCATTTTTGGCTACTATTTTTAATGAAGGGGCTAGTACCTCAGTGGTTAAAGTTTAATTAGCTGCTGTTTCTAATTTTCATGTCAGAATTGACAATTCTACCTTAGCTTCGTCATGACTTTGTAAAGCATTTATAAAAGGAACCTTTTTACTAAGACCTCCCTTTAAAGATCCTACTCCTCCATGGGATTTGAATTTAGTGCTACAAGCCCTGAGGCAATCACCATTTTAACTGGCTGTAAGATGTGAATTAAAGTTTTTAACTTAGAAAACTATATTTTGGTAGCCATAGTTTCAGGACTTCAAGCCTTATCTTCTAAACCTCCTTATTTAATTTTTCATGAAGATTGGGTGTCCTTATGAACCAAGCCATCTTTTCTTCCTAAGGTGGTGTCAGGATCCAACATTAATCAGTCTGTCAAACTTCCAGTCTTCTTCCCAAATTTCTTGAACAAAGGGGAATACATTTTACATTTGTTGGATGTTCACAGACAATTACATTTCTATCTGCATAGAACTGAGAAATTCAGAAAAATCAGATCAATTATTCATCTCCTTTTCAGACTCAAGAATGGGAAAGCCAGTTACCAAAATAATTTTAGCTAAATGGTAACTGATTGCATTTCCTTTGTCTACAACAAACTGGGTTTACCCTTGTCAAAAACCTTGAGGGCTCATTCAGCTAGATCCATGGCAACCTCTTCAGTATTTCTATCCAGATCTTCCATGGACGATATTTGTGCTGCAGCTACTTGGGATAATCCTCATACTTTTATTACTCATGGCAAAGTTGCTCTGGTCTCTAGGGGAAGAGCAGCCTTTGTCTGAACAGTGCTCAAGAATATCCTTTCTTAGAGCCCACCTGGAATTAGGTAGTTGGGGACTCTGCCCCACATGTTGAGGAATGAATGAAAATTGACAACATCAGATAAAGAAGTTAAATACTCACCATAATGTTCCATCTATGTTGTCCATCTTCATTCTTCCTCAACTACCTGCACTGCAACTCCCTACATTTCTTGTTTATGACTTCTGGAAGAATGTGGAGATACCATGGGAACCAAAAGTTCCTGTTTTTTGAACTCCAGATAGAGGTTTCTCATACATCCATTATTTCTTGCACTGTTATTTAGCTATAAAGGGCAGCAAACAAGATCTAAGGTATGGAAGGGGACTACAGCATTACGTATAAGGCTGGAGCACAAGAGTTTGTAGCACCTACAAGCTGTAAAAAGCAGCCAAGTCAGATCCGAGGATTGGATCGGAACCTACATGTTGAGGAAGAATGAAGATGGACAGCACAGATAGAGCATTATGGTGAGTACATAACTTCTTTTTTTTTACTCTGCTGCTGTCATTTGCTGGTCAGTATTGGCAGTTTTAACTGCCTAGCATGACGCCTGATCTTAGCAATTGAATCAGGGGTACTTAACATTTGCTAAGATCAGGTCCTGTGCTATAGAAGTCCTTAACTCATTTGTCTTTTTTTCCAGATATTAATGTGGAATCACCATGCTCCATACATTATAATGATTTTGTAGCAGTATTATCTGAAGTCAGTTTACTGGACACTCTGTACAGGGGACTCTGGGTTAACTTTAGATCTGATGTTGTCATTTTGATTAGTTCCTCAACAAATGGGTTCAGATCCAATCCTTGGATCAAACTCAGCCACATTTTTTGCAGTCTAGGATCCGACTCTTGAGTTCTTCCCTTCACCCATAATGCTGCTGGTCACTGCTGGTCACTGCTTTACCCCAGATCTCGTTTGCCACTCTGTCAATTGGTTAGGAGTTTTTATGCTCTTGAGCTCTAGGCAGATTAGTGGTTGTGTGAGTGATATTTGAATTTTTTTCTTTAATACTGAATCTTTTTCTTCTTTAGTGCTTTCCTCTCTTTACCTTTTTAGACCTTTTCTTCTTCTCAGTGTAGGCTCTATCCTACCATCACTGGTAGTCTGTTCCCTTTTTTCTTACCTCTCCTGAGGTAATCTTTTTTACCATTGTTGGTATATTCTTATATTCTTCTTTTTTCTCTTTTTCTCTATATTTGAAAAAAAAATTTTCTTTGTTTAGTTGTACTATTCTGGTATGGCAGAAAAACCTTTCGTTTTCAAGAAGTGCACTTCTTGTGGGCATAAGATATCCAATTTTTATACCCGCAAGGAGTGTGTGTATTGTTTAGGCCCTGCTCGCCTTCAGATTTCATGTGAAATCTGTGCAGGTTTTAATGCCAGGGAGATCAGCGATAGGCTTAACAAACTAATTTTAAAAGGTCTGTTGCCTGCTTCCTCTTCTGCAGTTCCTTATACATTAGGGGATCAATCCCCCTCGAGAAGTCATAAGGCTTTGGAGACCAGGGAGTTTAGAAAGTGCTCCCCTGTTTGATCTCCTTCTTCAACTCCGAGTTCAGAGCCACCTTCAAAAATAAAAAAAGGCCTCAGATATAACCTCATTGACTCCTACTGCCCCTAAGGTCAGAACTCCATGGATTTGGCCTCTGAGTTTCTTTCCAGAGCCAATTTCTCCCAGATTAAGATCTGCTTTTCTAACAGAGACTTCAAGAAAGACTTATCCTCCCTCAGCATCCTCCTCTGTCAGGTCTTCCCTGAGTCTTTCTGGGCATGATGTGGATAGGATGATGAGAAAGTTCCTTGGAACTCAGATCTAGATGGGGGTCCATCAGGCTCCATCCTCATCGGATCCATGAGTCTGCAAACTTCTACACACCCTATAGTGATTCCTTTTTACAATCCGACCCATGGTTTCGTAGCTGTCAGATCCCAATATCCTGAGAGTCGAGGCATCAGATCTGAGGATGTTATCTTCTTCAACTCTGACTCTTTCCCCTGATCCATTCAGCTCAGAGCATTTCACAGCAGAATGAGTCTCAGAGCCAAAGCGTCGGCATAGGGTCCAGGGGATGTCTTTGACTCAGAAGGTTTCAGAGATGTTGCTTCCCCTTGGTGTCTCGGCGTTGGACAACTTAGGTCCAATTCCCTCCTTGGGGTGGAATCCACAGGGAGTGGAACATTAGCCGAGCAGAGATCTTCAGCTCCAGAGAGTCCGATTTCTGCTTCTCCTGGACCTTCTGCCTTCAAGGTAGTGGAAAGGGTTTTCTCCTATCCAGGGGATTCTTTGGCTATCACCTCTTCAGATCCTATTCCCATTCATCCTCTGGATTTGGGTGCTAAGTCTCATCATCTTATTCCACAGGGACAACCAACCCATAAGACCTTCCAGACAGTCCCTGCACAGGGACTTCCCCTTTATTCCAAAACTTCTCCAGAGTATCCCACTGAAGAGATTCCTTGGAAGAAACTGTGCAAAAGGAGACACTTAGATTCCCCTCAGGAATCATTGACACAGGACTTAATAAAGTACCTCTCTAACTTTACCCTGGGTTGATGTTAGTGGTGGAAGTTAAAGCTTATTATTCATGACTGGTCACCCTACAATTTATATTAAATGTGTCCATGAAGTTAATCTCTCTCAGGTGGCTGAAGGTTTCTCATGGGCAGCAGGTACAGGCATGTCCATTAGGAGGCATGCCTGGATACTCTTGTGTGACTTTGTGGAGCCTTCAAAGCATCATTCATCAATGCTCCTTTTGATGGATCCTCCCTTTTTAGGCCCACCACTAAAGAGACACTTTCCTGTAGGGAATAAGATGGAAGGATCCTATCTGCTGTAGGAATCTATTTTTCTACCCCACAGAGATCTTTCTCAAGAACTCAGCATATTGGTAAGAAAATGTGGTTTCAGAAAACTCAAGGGCCATTTCAAGATTCACGCATTGATTTTTCTCCCAGAGTCAGAGGGAGAAATAATTATAATGTAAGAAGCTACCCATGTGGCAGAGGGGGTCCACAAAATCAAGGGTCTAGAGATTCTTTCTCGGACAGACCCTTCCAGTATTCCTGAAAGGTTGCCTTATGTTCTTCTCTGGGGACAGTCAGGGAATACTTGCCTTTGCACATGGAAGTCTGGTCAACCATCACAAAAGACACATGGTTTCAAAGAATTGTATCTAGAAGATATTTTATTCCCTTTTTATAAAATCCACCAAGGGATAAGTAAAAGTCTACCTGATGGTCCACCCAATCAGCAGGAGAAAGCAGCTCTGGAAATCCAAAAGCTGCTAGACAAAAGAGTCATTCAAGAGGTCCCACCAGACCAAAGAGGATCTGTTTTTTTACTCCTGGCTCTTTGTAGTGCCAAAGAAAACAGGGGACCTGAGACCCATCCTAGCTCTCAGTTATCTAAACAAATTCATAAAGAAGTCCAAATTCCGTATGGTCATGGTTCAGTCCATTCTGTCATTGCTCCTGAAAGATGACTGGATGTGCTTTATAGATCTGAATGATGTGTGCTATCACATAAAAATGAACAGATGATCCTAAAGATTCCTTCATTTTCAGCTGGGAGCCCATCATTATCAGTTCAGAGCCCTGCCTTTTGGTGTCATCACAGCCCCCAAGGTGTTCACCAAATGTATGGCAGTGGTTGCAACTCATCTAAGACTGCATGGATTCAGGGTGTTTCTTCATTTAGACGACTGGCTTCTCACTGCATCAACCAGGTATCTATTGATAACAGCCAGAGACCATCTTCTTCAGTTGACTCACTTTATCGGTATCACTATAAATCTTGCAAAATCCAAATTTCAGCCAGTACAAGTATTGGAGTTTATAGGGAGTCACCTAGACACAGTGAATCTTCAAGTGTTCTTACCACAGAGTAGAATTCTTACCCTAAGGTTACATGTCAATCAGGCTCTGTCTCATCATTTTCCTCCAACCAAATTGATTTTAAGAGCTCTTGGAGTGATAGCTGCTGCAGTCACATTAATACCAACAACTCATTTTCACATGAGAATCCTTCAGGGGACTTTACAAGTATAATGGTCCATTCTGCAGCAATCCTTACAATTTCCAATAAAACTGTCCAGGATGTCCAAGGACTCATTAATATGGTGAATCTAATCCAATGAGATTTGCCAAGGTTGCCCTTTTATCCTTACTCCACCCATCTCCATGTTGACCACGGACTCCTCTCAATTTGGGTGGGGGGGCATTACTTGGATAGACTGTTCAACGCACGTGGATCCCAGTAGAGACAGGACTGCATATAAATGTTCTGGAGATGAGAGCAGTCCTGTTAGTGTTGCAGGCATTCCCGAACTCTCTCCCTCTGGGGACAATTGCTATGCAAATGAACAATATATTGCTGGTTTGGTACACAACAAACGGGGGAAATAGATATTATCCTCTGATAATGTGTCTCAGGCAGGTATGTCCCTAGCATTAAGCAGCATTTTACCTTCGCCTAAGATGATACCTCAATACAAACAAAAAATGATTGACTTCAATAATTGGCTTAGTTTCTGGTGTCATTCAAATGGGAGTAAGTATCTGTCAGCCTGGGATAACATGGTTTACAGACCTTGATGCTTTGCCAGAAATGGTCTTCATCTGTCACCCCTGGGATTTTGGTTACTGGCTAAGGCTCTTGCCACCCCCCATCATGCCTTTTTTAGGCAATGTCACAAGAACAAAATTCCCAACATAAAAATACCCTCTAAAAACAACCTCATGGTTATGCTGCTAAATACTAGGACTCTAAACCAGAAACTGCACTCACCGGAAGCAGTCCTCACCTTGGAAGATACTGACATTTGTGCAGTCACTGAGGCCTGGTTTAAGGCTGTGAAGAACAACCTAGCTACACCAGGTTACATTTCTTTCTACACAATCAGGCCACAAACTGAAGGTGTGAGAACTAAAGGAGGTGGTGTGTCAATATTCATTAAAGATAAATACACCTCTAGATTCATTAAACAGCAAGATTCCCTTGAATTACTTCAGGTGCAATTGACTGTAAGTAAGACCTCTCTGCAGGCCATTGCCAGCTATAGGACCCCCTCCATGAATCAAGACATCAGCTTAGCCTACTTGGATCTACTTGAGTCAATCAAGATACAACCAAACACCCTGGTTTTTGGTGACTTTAATTACCCATCCGTTGACTGGGTAAATTATATGTGTTCTAACTCACTTGCCCAAAAGTTCCTGGATGTTAGCTCCAATGCCCTGGACCAGCTAATTGACACACCACAAGGGGCTCAAACATCCTGGATCTGGTGCTCATCAACATGGGGAACCACGGCACCACCCAGTGTGTGGCCATCCCTGGTGAAATCTGACCACAAATCAGCCTTGCTAGAAGTAACTATATCACAAGACCCCCCCCCCCACCTTAGCAACAACTAGACTGAAAAACTTCTCCAAAGCCCATTACAGCCTTTTACATGACAGCATAAATAGTTTCATAGCCTTTCTCTCCACTGATGAAATAGACACATATGCTGAGTTATACACCAATGCTTTATACAAGCACCTATAGGCCGTACCTGACATAAACAAAGCAAGATTTTCAATAAAAAAGAAACCTGCTTGGTGGACAACTGCCATTAATAGGCCATACAATAGGAGAAAGAAACTGTTGTTTAAGAGTAGGAAGGAATGATCTCAAAACTGGAAACACTCCCACTTCAACTTAAATAAGCAAATAAGAATAAGACCTAGTGAAGTCCTCCAAAGCTAACTACAAATCCAAATTAGCTTCTCTAACTAAAGGTAACCACAAGGCATTCTTTAGTTACATCCATAACGTCAAACACAAGGCCCAGTTTTGTGCTGAACTCGTAGTAAATGGTACTATATATACAGAACCTGTGGCTATAGAAAACCTGCTGGCTGATAGGTTCAGTGAAAACGTCACTCTCCTGCCCCCACATATATAATCCAAAGCATCTGTAACACCTATCCCCCACCTAGTATCTCTGAGGAGCAGGTCTTAAATGCCCTCTCCAAAACCAAAAACATTGCCTCTATGGGATCTGACAACATCCTGGGCTGTGTTCTACGTGGGTTAAAACAGGAATTACCATCACAACTGGGCATGCTTTTCAATCACAGCCTAAGCACTGGATTCATCCTAGCAGAATGGAAAACAGCTACCATCCTCCCTTAGCACAAAGGGGGTGCATCCACAGACCCTGGGAACTATAAACCCATTAGCCTGAAGAGTCTTATCTGCAAGGCCATGGAATGAATCATTATGGACCTTATTAACAAAGATATATGAAATCTCCAAATGTTCGACCCCCCCTACTTTGGCTTTGTCAAGTGGAGATCATGCTTGTTAAACTTGGTGGACTTCTTCAAGACAGTCACCAATGTCCTAGATGAGGGCAAATCTGTGCTTATGGCCTACCTAGACTTAGCCATGGCCTTTGACACAATTCCCCACTCAGGCATCATTGATAAACTCAGCCAGCTGGGTATCAACCCATGTATTGTCAGGTGGGTTGCAAACTGTCTCACTGATAGAACTCATACAGTCAAAATAGGGGAATCCACCTCCTTCTTCAGCAGACCTGTAACCAGTGGTGCTCCACAGAGATAGGTTCTGGGACCCCTACTGTTCAAAATCTACTTCTCCAAAGTACAGGTTAAAACTAAAGAACTGTGGCTGACAAAATTTGCTGATTACTCCAAACCGGGAGCGATCATTGAAACCCCTAGCAATGTCAACATCCTGCAAGAAGGTCTTATGCAAACTAATGATTGGTTCCAAAGTCATGATCTTAAACTTAATGCACAAAAAATGCATTATCATCCCTTTTGACAAGGGTAATGTTCCTGCAAACTACCACGTCAATAGCAATACCCTAAATACACAGTCAGTGGTGAGAGATCTGGATACACAGGTCGACAGCAAACTTAACTTCAATCACCATGTCTCCACAGTGGTAGGAAGTGTATTTTATATTGCTCATCTCATATGTAAGGGCATTGCCTCCAGAAAAAAGAGATTATAACCCCCCTATACTCTTCCCTCATCAGGCCAATAATAGAGGACAATGGTCCCTTTGGTGTGTTCCTTTCCAAACACCTGCAGCAACTGGAGAGATCACAAAGGTACCTTACAAAGAAAATTCAGGGTCTTGAAGATCTGTCTTATGCAGACAGACTGAAAGCATTGTCACGTTACTCTGTGTCATACAGACTGCTCAGAGGTGACCTATGCCATGCATATAGAGCAATCTCTGACCCAGCTTTCATGGAAATGCTGCACATTCATAAGTCAAATGGCACACAGGTCAGTCGCTCAAAGGACCTTAACATGGTATGTGACATCAGCAGAATTTGCTGGAGAGATGGATTTGTCTCACAGAGGTTACCCCACCTTTGGAACGAGTTTCCTATTCATGTTAAACAAAGCCCCTCATTGGCCCTATTTAAGTATAATTTGGATGGTTGGATGGGTAACTGGAAATTCACCCCAGAAGTTCCACCTGTGACCCAGGGGCAATAGGTGGTGATTTTAGTATCTGCCTAAACTAGACATCCTTGGGAACATGGGTTGAACTTGGTTAGGCTTGTAAGAGCCCTGTTGCCATTAGTCTAGTAACCTTCTATGATCCTATAATCCTATGATCCTATCCATAGAAGCAATGAGACTTTAGAAATGGGTGATCTCATCCAACTGCTTTCTTATAGTAATGCACATTCCAGGGAAAGCAAATTTACTAGGGGACAGGCTCAGCAAAACTATTTGAATGCCTCTCAAGGGGTCTCTCAATCAGTTAGTGGCAAACATGATCTTCTACCAGTGGGGTTAAAAATGCTATGACCTATTCGCCTCTCCCCTCAACAAGTGCTGCAGGTTCTTTGCCCTAATCATCCCTGAGGGACAATCACCGAGAGATGCTGTAGTCCACATTTGGGCCTCTGGTCTTCTTTTTGCTTATCCTTCCCAACCCCTAATTCCCAAGTTTCTTCAGAAAACTTTAAAGTTGAAGAGAAAAGTAATCCTTATTGCCCCCTTTTGGACTTGGCAGATTTGATTTCCCTTCCTATGGTCTCATCCAATATGTCCTCCATGTACACTGAACCCCAGTCCAGATCTCCTCACCCAGACATTCTAGGCCTCAAACTGACTTCATGGTTTCTCCATTTCCAATGATGGCTAGACATTCCAGGATTTCCTCTCCTGTTCGAAGAATTTTGCTTTCATCTCAAAACCCCACTACAAGAAAGATTTATAAAAGTAAATGGAAGAGATTTTCCTTATGGGTTCAGCAGAGAGATTTGGGTCCTTTCCCTGCTCCAATCCCTGCTGGTTTAGAATTTCTAACATTTCTTTTTCAAGGTGGTTCCAGTTTCTCTACTATTAAAGTTCAACTGACTGCCATTTCAAATTTTTACATCTGAGATAATGCTTTCCTTTTGGCATCATCTAAGCTGTTTAAGGTCTTTCTTAAGGGTACTCTTTTACTTAGGCCACATATTTAGGACATTAAATCACCTTGGGATCTTTATTTAGTTTACAAAGTCTGATACAGTCACCCTTTGAATCCTCCACAAAACTGGACCCCAAGTTTCTTTCTTGGAAATCAGTTTTTCTCATAGCCATAACTTTTGCAAGATGAGTCTCTGAACTTCAAGCACTCTCTTCAAAACCACCTACTTTATCTCCATAAAGGCAGAGTTGCCTTACATACAAATCCATCTTTCTTACCCAAAGTTGCATCAGAAGCAAACATCAATCAAGTCATCAGTTTGTCAGTTTTCTTCCCTAAATTTGAGAATAAAGGAGAATACCTGCTCCATTCTTTAGATGTACACATAGACAACTTTGTTTCTATCTTCATAGAATGAAAGAAATTAGGAAGAATGATCAATTATTCACTTTCTTTGCTAAAAACAAGTTGGGTAGACCTGTCTCAAAAACTACAGTAGCCTAATGGATAACTGATTGTATTTCTCATGTGTACTCCTTAAAAGGTTTGGCCATGCCAAGACAACCAAAAGCTCATTCAACTAGGTCAATGGTTACATAATCTGCTTTTTGGTCCAGAGCTTCCCTTGATGGTATTAGTGTAGCTGCCACTTGATCTAAAGATTATAACTTTGTGGCTCATTATAAATCGGACATTATCTCCAGGAATAGAGCTGTATTTGGCTCTGCGGTACTCCACAACACACTTCCATGAGGGCCACCCAAGGTTACTGTAGCTGAGGATTCTGTCACATTCACTGAGGAACGAATGAAATGGCAACATCAGATATTTAAGTTATGTACTTACCATAACTTTGCATCTGTGTTGTTCATTTTCATTCTTCCTTAACTTCCCTCCCACCTTCCCCCTTCCTTGTCTTTGGGAATGACCTGATGCTGTTTGTCAGGAACAATTGTTCCTCTTTGAGGCCCTGTTATTTTCTTCTTCTTCTTTCAGCTTTTCCCGGTTAGGGGTCGCCACAGCGGAACTCCAGTCCGCTAATGATTGGCAGTAGATTTTTACGATGCCGAGGTACCAGATCGACGTCCAACCTTCAACGAAGGCACACCCATTTATGCATGTCTTTCGAACGCAACTTGACTGCAGGGAGGACATGCAGACTCCACACAGAAGGCACTCCAGCCGAGAACTGAACGGGAGAACCTCTTGCTGTGAGGCGACAATGCTACCGCAGCACCACCACGGCTTTGAGGCCCTGTTCTTTTCTATTGCATCTTTTAATATCAGTGTTATGGTTATGTTACATTTCTCAAACACAGCTTAGAGGCAGCAAACTCGATCTGAGGTAAAGCAGTGATCAGGGACATTGTGGGTAAAGGGAGGAGCTCAAGAATTGGATCCTAGACCGCAAAAATTGTGTCCAAGTTGGATCCAGAGATAGGATCTAAACCCATTCATCGAGAAAGAATGAAAATGAACAACACAGATGCCTAGTTATGGTAAGTACATAACTTAAATTTATGTTGCTGAACTGTAATGATTAAAGGATGAAGTCACTGCAATAGTAAAATCAAAGGCCACTTTAAGGGAAGTTCCATATTCCAAAAGCTTTAAATCATTAGTTAATTGCAATGCTGTTATTTGTGAATAGCTTTAACATGTTATATGTCAAAACTTACGACAATGTGAGAATGTCTCTTTCCAAAATAATAAAGAATGTTTTAATATTCCTGTAATTTATGACACACATTTCTAATTGATGTTGTTCAGAGGTTAGTGTTTAATTTTTGGATGGATTATACTTTCAGTTGCAATCTTAATGAGGGCTAGATCTTAATTTGAGGTGAGACACAATGATTCAAGATAGTGCTACACTGAAAGCCTTAAACAATAATGTGTTCCCTTGCTTCATTTGAGCCTGCACACTTTACAAGGTTTAAAAGGGGGTTTGAATGTGCAGCTATGTCACTATAGGCAACCAGATGTACTGAGCAGAAGATCAATTCAAATGTTATGGACTTTTAATAAGTGGTTGACTTTCATTTTGTATCAAATGTGAATGTTTAAATATTATATGTTGTATTTCTTGACAATACTCATACAACAATTAGTGAATGTCACTTGAAATGTTGTGGTGCTTACCTTAAAATTGTTATGCAAATGTTTAAATTAGCCAATCTCTAATAAACTACACTACAGTTAATGGGCAACACATTTTCATGCTTTACCCGTGGTGGTGGTGCTGCGGTAGTGTTGTCGCCTCACAGTAAGACGCTGTCCGGTTCGATTCTCAGCTAGAGCGTCTTCTGCATGGAGACATGTGTGAATGGGCGTACCTTCGTTGAAGGTTGTGCGTCAGGCCTGGCAAGCCGGTACATAAAAATCAACTGCCAATCATTAGTGGACCGGAGTTCCACTGTGGCGACCCCTAACCAGGAAAAAGCCGAAAGACACAAACAAACAAACATGCTTTTACAGGTTCTCGCATTAGGCTGTGAAATTAAGATTTATTTAGGTGTAATACAGTTGAGGTGTGGCAAGTTATTATGACTTCTATTTTGTGTGTGTGTGTGTGTGTGTGTGTGTGCGCGTGCGTGCGTGTGTGTGTGTGTGTGTGTGTGTGTGTGTGTGTGTGTGTGTGTGTGTGTTGTGCACAAGCACATACGCGCACATTTATTTCTCTTCAGATCAATATAGTTGTTTTTTTCTAGAAAATAAAACAAAACAAATGAATAACATGAGGGTACATCATTATGTTTGTAGGCTTATCTAATAATATGTTTAGCACTATGTAGATGTTCTACATATTGATCACTGCTGCAGTAGACTTTGGATCATAGGATCATAAGTAGTTTCTAGGCTAATGGTACTAGGGCCTTTACAAGCCTAGCCAAGTTACCCTTGTTTCTATGATCAGCAGCTATTGCTCCTGTCCAAGAGTGACACAGATGGAACCCCTGGGGTGAATTTATGGTTACACATCCAATCTTCTGGATTGCATTTGAAGAGGGCCAATGAGGTGCTCTGTTTGACATGAAGTGGAAGTCTTTTCCAAAGGTGTGGTAACCTCTGGAAGACAAATCTATCCCTCCAGCAGGTTCTATTAATATCACATTCCAGGAAAATGCCTTTAGAGTGAGTAACCTGCATGCCATTTGACTTGAGGGTATGCAGCATTTCCACTAAAGCAGGGCCAAAGATTGCTCTATATGCTAGGCAGAGATCACCTCTGAGTAGTCTGTATGAAACAGAATAAAGTGACAGTGATTTCAGTCAATCAACATAGGAAATATGCCGAAGACCTTGAATGTGAGGAGCCTTTGTGGTCTCTCCAATTGCTGCAGGTGCTTGGAAAGTTGCATATCAAAAGGGGCGTTGTACTCAATTATTGGGCTGATGAGAGAAGAGTACAGGGAGGTTATAACTTCATTTTTTTCTGGAGGCAATGCTCTTACTTATGAGATGAACAATATAGAATGCCCGTCTTACCACTGTGGAGACAAGGCGATCAAAGGTAAGGTTGCTGTCAAACTGTGTGCCCAGGTGTCGCACCACTGAGTGCATACTTAGGGTGTTGCTATTGATGTGGTAGTTAGCAGGAACATTGCCCTTACTGAAAGGGATTATAATATTTTTTTTTTGCACTGAGTTTAAGGTTGTGACTTTGGCACCAATCATTTGTTTGTGTAAGACCCTCTTGTAGGATGTTAGCATCATTTGGAGATTCTATGACCGCTCCCAGTTTGCAGTCGTCAGAAAAATTTGTTAGTCACAGACCTTTAGGTTTTGCTTCTACTTTGGAGAAATAGATTCCAAACAGTAAAGGTCCCAGGACTGATCCCTGTGGACCACCACTAGTTACGGGTCTGCTGTTGGAGGTGGAGTCCCCTATTTTGACTGTATGGGTTCTATCGGCGAGCCAGTTGGCGACTCACCTAACAATATAAGGGTTGATATCTAGCTGGGTGAGTTTGTCAATGACGCCTGAGTGGGGTATAGTGTCAAAAGCCTTGGCTAGGTCTACGTGGGCTGTATGCACAGATTTCCCCACATCCAGGGCCTTGGTGACTGTCTCGAAGAAGTTCACCAGGTTTAACAGGCATGATCTTCCTTTGACAAATCCAGACTGAGTAGGGTCAAATGTTTGGAGATTACCTATATCTTTGTTGCTAAGGTGCATGATGATTCGCTCCATAGCCTTGCAGATAAGGCTAGTCAGGTTAATAGGGCTATAGTTCCTAGGGTCAGTGGAAGCACCACCTTTGTGCAAGGGGATAATGATGGACATTTTCCATTCAGCTGGGATGAAGCAGATGCTTAGACTATGATAGAAAAGAGTACCCAATGGTGTTAATTCTTATTGGAACCCATGTAGGATGCAACCAGGGATGTTATCAGGTCCCATAGATGCTGCGTTTTTGGCCTTGGAGAGGGCATTTATGACCTGCTCTTTAGAGATACAAGGTAGGGGACAGGTGGTAGGGATGTCATGGGGTACATGTGATGGGGAGAGAGGAGTGATGTTTTCATAGAACCTGTTGGCTAACAGGGTAGCTATGTCCACAGGCTCTGTATATGTGGTATCATTAACTACCAGTTTGGCGCAAATCTGGGCCTTTCCTTTTAGGTTATGGATGAAACTAAAGAATGGCTTATGATTGTCCTTAGTCGAGGAAGCTAATTTGGATTTGTAATTTGCTTTGGAGGACTTCACAAGAGGAAGGAGTGTTTCCAGTTTAGGGCCCACTCCCTCTTACTCTTAAACAGCAATTTCTTCTTCTTATTGTAAAGCCTGTTAATGGCAGTTGTCCACCAGGTGGATTTGCTCTTCCTTGAAGAGCTTGTTTTGGTTCTATCTGGTACAGCCGAGACATTGCAGTTACACACGTGTTTATATAAAGCATTGGTGTAGAACTTGGCATAGATGTCAGCTCTATCTGAGTGGGGAGGTGCAGTAAAGCTATTTATACCATCCAATAAGAGGTTATAATCTGCTTTAGAGAAGTTTTTAATCTAGTTACTGCTGGGGGGTCAGGTGTGATAGTTACTTTGAATGAGACTGATTTGTGGTCAGATCTCACCAGGGAAGACCTCACAGTGGGGGTGCTACAGCAGTCCCCCATGTTGGTAAGCACTAGATCCACAATGTTGGTGCCCCTTGTGGGGGTGTCATCCAGCTGGTCCAAGGCATTGGAGTCAATGAAGTTGAGGAATCTTTGGGTAAGTGAGTTTGAGCACAAATAATTTACCCAGTCAATGGATTAGTAGTTAAAGTCACCCAAAACCATGGTGTTCAGATGTATCTTGATAGACTCAAGTAGATCCAAATAGGCAGAGTTGATGTCCTGATTAATGGAGGGGTCCTGTAGCTGGCAGTAACTTGAATAGGTGTGCTACCAACAGTTAATTGCACCTGAAGTATCTCCAGGGAATCATACTGTTTAACCAGTCTGGAGGTGTATTTATCTTTAATGAATATTGATACACTGCCTCCTTTAGTTTGCATGCCTACAGTTTGTGGTCTGAACATGTGGAAGGAGGTGTAACCCAGTATGGCCGGGTTACTTTTCAAAGCCTTGAAGCAGGTCTCCATGGCTACACAAATGTCTGCGTCTTTCAAGGTGAGGGCTGCTTCCAGTGAGTGCAGATTCATGCTAAGACTCCTTGCATTTAGCAGCATAACCTTGAGGTTGTTTTTTTTTGATGGAATTTTTACATTGGGAATTTTGTCCTTGTGTCTTTGCCTAAAAAAGGCACTATGGGAGTGGCAAGAGCCTTTGCCAGTAGCTGAAATCCCAGGAGTGACAGATGAAGACCATCTGTGGCAAAGCATCAAGGTCTATTGATCATGTTATCCCAGGCTCACACAAACTGGATCTCCTTAGAATGACACCAGGAGTGAAGCCAATTATTGACGTCAATGATTTTCTGTTTATATTGTGGTATCATCCTAGGCAAGGGTAATACACTGCTCAAGGCTAGGGACATACCTGCCTTTGACACATGATCAGAGAGCTCAATCATGTCTCTTTTCATGAAGTCCAGGGAGATACATCTCAAGTCATTCACAACAACAACATGTACTATGACTGAATCATAATGGTACTTGTTGAGAGACTTGAGTGCCTGCGTTATCTGATGAATCCTGGCACCAGATATACAGCTGACCATGACTTTCTCCTTCTTCAGCCTGGTGAGGGGGGTGTCTGTGTGTCTCACTATAGATTCTCATATGACTAAGATATTTTGAGTGGATGTGCATTGCCTTATGGGCTTTGATGGTGAGACACTTGTGCTTGTGTCATTATGTGTAGCTATATTGATTATATTCTGCCATGGATATGAAAGTCATACGGCTTCCAAGATTTCAGTGCACCTTTCACATGTCCAAACTATCAAGTAGCATTTGCTGAGCTGACTAAAACACAAGTGCCCTTCAGAAGAGTATGGTCCTCTGAGGCTTTTGCAGATTGACAGTCAACTTGTGCTTTTCTTAGCTGGTCAGATACTTTCCCTTTGGGGAAAAAAACTTCCATTTTCTTATTTTTTACTGATGTTTTATTACTTTCCTCATCAGGAAAGTTATTTTAAAGGTAGGAGTGTTGTATTTTAATGGATTTTCTCAGGACTGTAACATACTTTTAAATGGAGCACTCATTGTTTCTGTCAGTTTACAAATAGTGCTGTCTAACTGATAAACTATTTTCATTGGAGAAATTGTATTTATTTTAAGCCTGTGGGACTGCCGTAGTGATCAAAAGTGTTTTTGTGGAATGGTAGCTTTATTGGTATTGCTGATTGTTTTTCCCAGAATAGAGGTACCATTTTCAGATTGACCATTGAACAGATTGCCACTCCCACAGTCGGTCCTTTTTACAGCCACAAAAAGAAAAAGTTAAGCAAACAGCCTTTGCCACCACAGCAGGATAGCAATTTAGTTCAGCCACATGTGGGTGGGTGACTCTGCTGCGGCCATTTGTTATACCTCAGAGCACTCATCTTTTACCCCAGCTCCCTCTGATGTAGCACCTACAGCACTATGGACCGGGGGTTATCCATGTCCTCTGTGGCTGTTGGGGTCCCCTCAGTGGGTAAGGGAGAAGCATTCTTGTCGGTCCTGGGGGAGGGATCAGGGAGGTTTCCCTGTTGTACCCAACCCTGCAGAAGCAGCAGCTGCCAGTAGTAACACAGTTAGCTCCATTTTTCCTGTCAAAAAGAAAGAGAAAACAAAGCATGTAACTAATCCTTCTGCTCAAATTTCTTTGAATATGAGTAGTTTGGGACTGTCTCAGGGTTTGATTCAGGCTATTGATCCTTCTTGTACAGTAATTTCCAGTAAAAGAAAGATGCTTCCTCCTTTCCTGACGTGATTTAAGATTCTGAATCTCTATGGGAAGATGCAAGAATGGATTTATGTTTTTGTCCTCAGATTTCTGATTCAGACTCATAGAGCTCTCTTTTCTGATTCTCCCTGTTGGGGTTTCTCTTTCTCTGAGGCTACTGCTAAAATGTCCTAATGTTTTTAGTAGGAAAACACTGAGGTTTCTCAGTCCTTCAAAAAATACTGACTTGTTACAGAAGGATTTTTCCTTAGCTTACACCCATTCCTCCTGTCATGTCTGCTTTAGAGGATGTGTGTCTTACTGCCTACACTTTTCTTGATAGCCAGCTGTCTCTAAGAATGTAGATAGGATGTATAAAGTTCCTCGGTCTTTTAAAATTTTATACACTACTCTCAAACCTGACCCACCAGCTATAGCCTTAGTTGACTCCTCTGCTGCTAAGTACTTAATTAATTTCAACACTAGTCTTTCTAATAAGGATGGCAAAATTATTGATAGTTATTGAAAAAACTTTGGAATTCAGAAAGTTTGTGCTGTTATATTGTGAAAGTATGAGGAATGTTTTATGAGCAACTTCTTGTGAAGAAAATCTGCTTTAAATAACTTAGGTTCTTCTGTTTGCACAGGCCACTACATATTGTTTGCATTGTGTGTATGACTCTGTTGATACTTCTTCCTGGGCTACGGCCAATGGTATGATTTTAAGGAGGCTTGCTTGGCTGCCTTCTCAGAGCCTTCCTGGTGATGTTAAAAATGAGATTTTAAATTTTCCCTCAGATACAAATAGTGTTTGGCTCCTTTGTTGCAGAGGTGATCAAAAAGTATGATGAAAGGGGCAAGCTGATCCAGGGAATTTTTCAGTCCTCCTTTTCCAAATTGTCCAAGGGATTTTCTTTGTCCTCATCCAATTTCAGCAAAAAAAATGATTAAACAATCTCAACAGAATTCAGATAAATAGACACTTAAGAAGAAGTAGCAAGATAGTTCCAAAAAGAAGTCTGAAACCTTCCAAAACCAAGGGCAGTCCAACAAGTCTGATTGACTATTCAAGAGACCTTCTGCACCCCTCCCACCCTGGCCCTCTTTCTCTTCCAGAAATCCTGAATTTCCATTTTTCTCTTTGGCAACAGATTGTTTCAGACAACTGGGTTCTGAAAATTATTCATCAGGATTTCAGATGGCAGTGGGAGGAAATTCCTCTTTTCCAGGAGGTCATTCCTCATCCTGCAAATCAGATTGTTTTGTTTCCACTTGTCCTTCATCACATGCTATCCCAAGGAGTGATAGAACCAGTTCCTCCTTCCCAGGTGGGAGAGGGGTTTTATTCAAGGATGTTCCTAGTCCCAAAGAAAGAAAACACTTAGAAACCAGTTCTAGATCTTTCTTTCCTAAATGTGTTTGTGATAGTGCCCAAATTCACAATGATGTCATTGCACAAGCTGTTGTGTGTCTTCTTCCTCTTTCAAGTTTCCTTGTATCACTGCACTTAAAGGATATGTATCATCACATTCCTACTGATCCAGACTTTAGGTGTTTCTTAAGGTTTTGTGTGACTGGATCACATTATCAATTCTTTGCCTTACCCACAAGTGTTCACAAATTGTCTAGTTCCAGTTACAGCTCATTGCAGACTACTGGGTATCCACATTTTCCATATTTAGATTACTTGCTTATCTTTGCTTTCTTTTTCAAAATGTCAGGAATCTCTTTCTCTTGAGTGAGAGAGATCTTGCACAAGCTGGAATTCCAAGAAAACGTTTGGAAGTCTTTCTTGACTCCTTCACAAAGGATTGTGTTCCTGGGATGGCAATTAGATATCTCAGTTCAAAGAGATTTTCTTCCACAGGAAAAAAAATCTTTATTTCAATCTAGTTCTAATATTTTTGGCTCAGACTTCAGTCACTGCCAGGGAATACCTCAAGATTTTGGGTCTCATGCCACCTGTGATTCTCATGATAACCCTGGCAAGAGTCCACATGAGAAAGATACAGTGGTATCTGAAATCTCTTTTATCCCAGTATCAACACCCTTTATCTTTTCAGATCCTAGTACTGTAGTTTGTAAGAAGAGAAATCACTTGGTGGAGACAACAGATATTCTTAAATCAAGGTCTCCCCTTCTCCCTCCCTATACCAACGTAGTCAGTCACCACAGATGCTTCAGACTTTGCTTGGGGAGCAGTTTCAGGGGAGATAAAAGTACAAGGACAGATCCAAGCACATAAATGTCAAGGAGATGCTTGCCCTGATCAAGGCACTCAATTTTCTGAACCATCTTTGGCCCTCGGGACCTCTTCAAGTAGATACAGGTAATACCACAGTGATGTGGTACATCAACAAACAAGGGGGAACCAGGTTGAACCCTTTTGCAGACTAGCCATGTTAACTCGGGATGTAGCTTTGCAGCACAATCTCATTCTACAGGTATCCTACATTCCATCATAGCAAAACTGTGTGGCAGACAAACTGAACAGGACCAGGGCATACCTCACAAATAGAACCTAGATCAAGGGAGTCTTCTAAGATTTGATCCATCTGTGTGGAGTTCCTCAAGTAGACCTCTTTACCTCCTCTCCTGTTCCAGGATTCCATGCAAGAAGACCTGGAAGAGAGATACTATATCTTTTCTTTGGACATGAATGTTCCTGTATGTCTTTCCATCTTTTCCACTAATATCCAGGGTGCTTCTGCAGATTTAGAAGGAATTCTCCAATATTTTTGTGGTGACTCCCTTCTGGCCCAGGCAACAGTGATTGTCTCTTCTTTGGTGGATGTCCAGGGACAATTACCACAAGTTTCCTCACAGAATGGATCTGCAAGAAGGACGAGGAGTGTACGATATACCCCAGCATCAATCATCTTTAATTGAGTGCCTGGATGATAGGTTCTTAATTTCTTTTAAGCACTTATTTTCTGAGGATGTGCATCAGGTACTAATGGAGACAAGAAAGCCGGCTACTAGAAAATTATATATCAGCAAATGGAAAAGGTTTTCTAGTTGGTGCAAACAACATAACCAGCACCCATTCAGGGTGAGTTATTCTCTGTTTTATAATATCTGTGTGAGTTATTATACTATGGTCTTTCTTATTTCTTTAAGAAGGTTCATTTATCTGCTATTTTAGCATGTCTGCCCATGGATCCTCCTCTTCCAAGGCAACTGCATGTCACTAGCTCCCCAGGCTAGTGAAAGAGGATAAGGTATACATACTAAATCTAGAGTACTTGATAATAGTTTTCAGTCTTACTCACAAACACTGGCTAATCTACAATGTATGTACTGCACCTGTATACTATGTATGTATTCTACCTATGTTCCAAATTTCAGCTGTACACCACAAATCTATTAATTACCTTGATTTTTAAATTAATATTTTTATATTTGTTCTCTCCACTGTAACTGTTGATGTGCTGCATACCACTGTAATCTGTAAAAACATGACTTTTGTAATTTGTGTGTATACTGATCATGTCTAAATAACTAAATGTATGTTATTTTTCTTTGCGGAGCTTTTCTCCCCGGGCCTCTGCTGAAAAAGGGCCTTTTCGGCTGAGTCAGACACTCCCCAGTTAACAAATGTAAAATAAAAATAAATAAAATAAAAATGTTCTTGAAATGTGTATTGCACGGGAGGCCTCCAAGTAAACTGGTGGGCCCTCTTTGAGATCTTAATTTTGTGTTAGAGAAACTAACACTTACTCCATTTGAGCCAGCTAATCTGACTGGCTTGATGTTCTTAACGTGGAAAACAGTTTTATTGATTGCTCGGACCTCTGCAAGAAGGGTGTCTAAGCTGCAAGGTCTTATGGTGAGTCAACCTTACCTCACTTTCACAAGAGCAGGGTATCTGTGAGAACTAATCCTTCCTTTATGCCTAAAGTGGTATCCAAGTTTACTTTAAGTCAAACTTTTCATCTCCCTGTTTTCTTTCCTGAACCTAAACATGATGGAGAAAGGATACTCCATACCTGGATGCCCATAGACAACCTTATTGTGACAAAAATAAATCTTTCAGATCATCAGATCAATTGCTTGCTCATTTTTTGTGAAAAATAGAAGAAGGAACAACTGGTCTCAAAACAGACTATTTCCAAGTGGTTTCCTAAGGTGATTATCATTTGTTATACTTACCATGACAAATTGATTCCAGGCAGGGCCAAGAACCACTCTCGAAGGACCTTGGCTTTTTCTATGGCTTTTTGGAAGGGGTTGGATTTTAGAAGTATTCTAGATGCTGCTGTCTGGTTGTCTGTACATACTTTTACAAAGCACTATAAGCTGGATTCCTTCTCTAGGACTAGATCATGCTTTGCTAGGACCATTCTCCAGGGGCTCCTGGGCCGTTCTCCTTCCACCTCCAATTACAGTTAGCTATGGTAATCTACCCATATAGATAAGGCTACTGCAGCAGCATGATCAATATGAAGGACACAGTACCATTTATGTAAGTTGAACTTACCAAAACAATATATGTTCAAATCACTGCTGCAGTAGCTACTCCCTCCCTCCATTCCCTTTGTATTTTGGTGTTGTTTTATGCCGTGATATGGACATTTATTTTTTTGTTATTCCTAGCCTTGTCCTTTCATGGCTTAGCCTCTCTGTTTCTGCTGACAGGAAAGCTCTGAAGGGCTTCTTCCCCAAACTTGTCTTTTAGTCAGCTCAGATGAGCTGCCTGACAGTTTGGGCACATGGAAGGTGACCTGAAGCTTTGGAAACTGGCCAGCTGTTATATTCTTGGCAGGTAATAACCCATATAGATAAGGCTATTGCAGCAGTGATCATTCCAATATCTACTATTATGGTAAGTTCATCTTACACAACTGTACTTTACACATGGTTGACTAGCTCAATGTAGATAGTGTCCAATTTTTGAATTTCAATTTTTGTTAAGGTCTCCCATAGCTAGAATGTAATAAGAGAAAGTAACTGGTATAGATTGCTAGTGCTACTGTGCAACTCATTTCTAGAATGAGATTTGGATTGATTCTGTATAAGGCACCAAACTTCCATTGATTAATATTTTTTGATTGGTGTATCCACATGATCCTTGATGTTAAGGTGATGATCAAGTACGTTTTTTCGATATTTCAAGGTATATGCACGTTCATTAATTTGTGAAGTTGCTGCTACTTCACTTTTTGAGGGACTTTAACTTGTTTCCACTAAATGCTTGCTGAAATACATTTGTTTCTCTTACGAAGAGTTAAGTTACTCAGTTCATTAAAGTCTGATTACAAGTCTTTTGCGAGTGAATAGAAGCAGTATGTAGTGAAAAGCAGCATATAGTTACCAATTCTAAACAAAAAGTACTGTATTGATAGAAGCAGAATGTCCGCAACTTAAATCTAGAGCTCTGTGTAAGTGCTTATAGATGGTATGAGAAGGTGCAATGTGTTCTACTTTTTAACTCCGGATAATTTGTTAAGGAATGTCTGACTGTTTACAATATTATCATATATATATATACGTATGCACACACACACACACACACACACACACACACACACACACACACACACACACACACACACACACACACACACACACACACACACACACACACACACACACACACACACACACACACACACACACACACACACACAAAACAAGCCTTAATGTGTGATAGTCTGAAAAGTCTTCTTCTTCTTTCCGCTGCTCCCATTAGGGGTCGCCACAGCAGATCAACTGTTTCCATTTCTTCCTGTCCTCTGCATCTTGCTCTGTCACACCAACCACCTGCATGTCCTCTCTCACCACATCCATAAACCTTATCTTAGGCCTTCCTCTTTTCCTGTTACCTGGCAGCTTCATCCTTAGCATCTTTTTCCCAACATACTCTGCATCCCTCCTCAGCACATGTCCAAACCAATGTAATCTTGCCTCTCTGGCTTTGTCTCCAAACCTTCCAACCTGGGCTGAACCTCTAATATACTTATTCCTAATCCTGTCCATCCTCATCACACCCAGTGCAAATCTTAACATCTTTAACTCTGCCACGTCAAGCTCTGACTCCTGCCTTTTTGTCAATGCCACCATCTCCAACCCATATAACATAGCTGGTCTCACTACCCTCTTGTAGACCTTCCCTTTCACTCTTACTGGTACTCATCTGTCACAAATCACTCCTGACACTCTTCTCCACCCACTCCATCCTGTACTCTCTTCTTCACCTCTCTTCCACACTCACCATTACTCTTAACTGTTGATCCCAAGTATTTAAACTCATCCACCTTCACCACCTCTACTCCCTCCATCTGCACCATTCCTCTATCCTCCCTCTCATTCACACACATATATTCTGTCTTAGTCCTGCTGACCTTCATTCCTCTTCTCTCTAGAGCATATCTCCACCTCTTCAGGGTCTCCTCCACCTGTTCCCTACTCTCACTACAGATCACAATGTCATCTGCAAACATCATAGTCCACGGGGACTCCTGTCTGATCTCGTCTGTCAACCTGTCCATCACCATTGCAAATAAGAAAGGGCTTAGAGCTGATCGTTGATGTAATCCCACCTCCACCTTAAACGCATCTGTCACTCTCACCGTAGACCTCACCAGGTACATATCCTGTACCACTCTTACATACTTCTCTGACACTACCGACTTCCTCATACAATACCACAACTCCTCTCTAAGCACCCTGTCATATGCTTTCTCTAAATCCACAAAGACACAATGAAACTCCTTCTGACCTTCTCTGTACTTCTCCATCAACACTCTCAAAGCAAACATTGCATCTGTAGTGCTCTTTCCTGGCATAAAACCATACTGCTGATCACTAATCCTCACCTCCCTTCTTAACCTAGCTTCCACTACTCTTTCCCATAACTTCATGCTGTGACTGATCAATTTAATCCCTGTGTAGTTACTACAGCTCTACACATCACCCTTATTCTTAGAAATCGGTACCAAAACACTTTTTCTCCATTCCTCAGGCATCCTCTCACTTTCTAAGATTTCATTAAACAATCTCGTTAAAAACTCCACTGCCATTTCACCTAAACACCTCAATGCTTCCACAGGTATGTCATCTGGACCAACAGCCTTTCCATTCTTCATCCTCTTCATAGCTATCCTTACTTCCTTCTTGCTAATCCACTGCACTTCATGATTCACTATCCGCACATCATCCAACCTTCTCTCCCTCTCATTCTCTTCATTCATCAGCCCCTCAAAGTACTCTTTCCATCTGCTCAACACACTCTCCTCGCTTGTGAGTATGTTTTCCTCATTATCCTTTATCACCCTTACCTGCTGCACATCTTTACTAAGTTTATTATATCAATATTATATAGAGGCTTGATATATGACTTGTTTTCATGATGGAAAGTGCACTATATTTGTAGGGTCCATCCGCAGAATGTCAGCAGATGAGATATTCGAGAGAATTGATTAAACAAAACATAGGGGGTATCTTTCAATATTTTTACTATACAAGTCAAGTGAAACTTACATCTTTAACTGAGACCATTTTTGGCTTTTTTCTCTTGTTTTACAATGTAATTAATTAATATAAATGGTACTTAATACAGTATATAAATCCACCATATTTGTGTTCCCAGTAAAAGCACAAGGATTTCCTGACGAAACTTCAGGGTATAAAAATCACTGAAAATGTAACCAGTATGTGGATTTTATCTACTCAGACCTTGAATGGGTAATGCATTCAATGTCAAATAAATATGCCCAAATATTGAATATTTCAGGCAAAACAATTTGAAACAAACATTCTCAATACGAAATAGGGACAACAAGATCTTAGATTTCATGTTGACAAACCTACTATCTTTGTGCTCCCTGCCCATGGTTATGCCTTCTGGAATTAACAATGATAGTCATGCCATGTCCTTAACTTAAGAGTCAGGTCAAATTCAAGCATGAAATGAATCATCCTTCCTAGATGTTATCAATGGAAAGTTTCAAGGAGTAAATGACAGAATTGCGACAGCAATCTGGGATATGATCCTCGATGATACAAATAAGTTTGTTCAGGATATTTTCAAGGAATTATTTGATACTATTATTTATTTATTCATTTAATCAGTTAGTTAATCATTTATTTGCACTTTTTTGACTAGATTAGTCCCACTAGGCAAGAATGCTCATCCATCATTGAAAAAAGATCTGCTTAAACCCTTAACGGGACTGATTTTTCCTCTGGAAAGAGGACTTCATTTTTATTTTTAAATTTGTTAAGTTTTGCTAAGTTAGCTGCATCCAGAATCCAACGTTCTGAACAGTCACTAAATATATAGGTAAAATGGTAGAGAATAATTTAATCTGTGACTGGTGTGAACCAGCCAAAGTCAGAAAAGCCTATTCTGTAACTCATCAAATTCTAAAAGACATGTCTAATCACTGCAGAGAGATCATTATAGTACTTAAAACCTCCCTCATTCAGCTTATTATTGAACACAATGTTGTGTTTTGCAGTCTTCCAATGACCTTCTTGAAATAATTTGAAATAAGTACAATTATGCCTAGTTAAAATATTGGATTGGAAGACTTTAACTATTTAGAAAGGCTTTAGGACCTGCCATTATATTTTGTATGTTATAGATCTGATATATAACCTATGCCTGATCTATGTCTAATGCAATTCTTTTTGAAAGTGTATGCCTGAAATGTACTGCTGTGAAACTAACACTAAAATTTAACATCAATAATAGAAATAAAGTCAGATGTATCATTACACAGTATCTTCCAAGATTATGGAATACATTTTCTCTTACAATCATATTAAGTCAGTTATTAATTTCTTTCGATAATAAACTTGATATGTATAGGGGAAGCAAAAAAAATCAACACAGAGTTATGCAGCCTAAGCTTTTGAAGGGCAGCTGCCTGTGGCCCTTTTGAACCTCTGAACCTGCACATATTCACACTGTTAATAACTAATTGGTCTGGACTTTGTATAATTTAAAGTTTATCCTTATGTCATATTTTGTGATCTAAGTCATACCTAAAAAATGTAATTTCTGGCTAGTGCACTCACTGGCCTATCAAAAAAAAAACGTAATTGCAGTTTTGCATGCATGTGTATACCCCTGAGTAAGCCAAAGCTATATTTTTGTTGTAATTATTTTCTGTATTCTATGTTACTGAAGAATATAAAAATGGTTACTCTATGTACCATCTCCATGCTTTGTTTATATTTTTAAGATTAACAGCATCTCATTGCTTCATTATTGATGAAAGCCTACAAGCAGAGAATGAACAGGCACAGATCCTGTTCTTGAATAAATGAATAATTAGATAATGGTACGCAGTGCAACATAAGGTGAGCTGGAGACTACATAGGTTCATAGGTTCATAGGTTCATAGGAGGTTACTAGGCTAATGGCCTTAGGACCTTTACAAGCCCAGCCATGTAAAAATCCCATGTACCCTAACTGACAATAGTTAGATGGTCATTGTTAGACTGACTCTATGATCAGCACTGACTACCCCTGTCCATGAGGGACATAGGTGCCACCCCTGGGGTGAATTTACTTTCACCCATCCAATTGTCAGGGTTGCGCTTAAATAGGGTCATTGAGGAGCTCTGCATCAAGTGATGTGGGAGCTTATTCCAGAGCAGTAGCAATCTCTGGGATATATATCTGTCTCTCCAACATGTTTTGTTAATGTCACAGGCTAGGTTGACATCCCTGTAGCAAGTGACTCTTGTCCTATTTGATTTGTGGATGTGCAGCATTTCCATCAGGGCAGAGTCAGACACTGCTCTGTAGGCCAGGCACAGGTTGCCTCTTAGCAGCCTGTATAATACAGAGTACAGTGACAGGTCTTTCAGTCTTTTCATGTAAGTCACGTTTTAGAGTCCCTGGATTCTCTTGGATAGAAACCTCTGTGGTCTCTCCAGTTGCTGCAGGTGTCTGGTGAGATACATACAGAAGGACACATTATACTCAATTAGTGGCCTGATAAGTGTCGAGTGCAATGGAGTTATAACCTCCTTAGTCTTGGATGCAATGCCCTTATTTATGAGATGTGCAATGTAGAAGGCTTTCCTAACCACTATGGACACATGGTGATCGAAGTTTAGATTGCTATCAACCTGTGTTCCCAAGTGTGCTATCAACCTGTGTTCCCAAGTCTTGCACCACGGGGTTTGAGCTTAGAAGGGTGCTATCTATATCCTAATTAGCAGGGGCTACTTCTCTGCCAAAGGGGGTAATGAGGTATTTTTTTGCATTTAGTTTTAGTCCGTGACTTTAGCACCAATCATATGTCTGCATCAGCTCCTTCTGTAATATGTTTACATCACTGGGAGACTCAATGATTGCACCCAGTTTGCAGTCATCTGCAAAACTGGTTAAGTCACAGGCCATCTACTTTCACTTGGACCTCAGAAAAATAGATTCCAAACAGTAGAGAGCTCAGCACAAATCCTTGTGGTACTCCACTGGCAACTGGTCTACTGGTGATGGTGGACTTCCCATCTTTTACATTGTGCATTCTGTCAGTGAATCAATTGGCTACCCATCTAGTGATGTATGGGTTAATCCGCAGCTGGGAAAGTTTCTCAAGGATCCCTGAGTGAGGAATTGTGTCAAAAGCCTTGGTTAAATCAAAATAGGTGGTATGTACTGCTTGGCCCTCATCCAGGACTTTGGTGACACTCTCAAAGAAGTCCACCAGGTTTAATAATCATGATCTACCCTTTATGAAACCAAACTGGGTTGAGTCAAGAGTTTGAAGGTCACCTGTGTCCTTGTTGATAATATCCATGATGATTCTTTCCATGGCCCCTGCAGATAAGGCTGGTTAGGCTTATGTGACAATAGTTTCCTGGGTCGATTAATGGACCCCCTTTATGCAAGGGGATTGCTGTCACTGTTCTCTAGTATGCTGGAACAAAGCCAGTCCTCAGGCTGTGGTTAAAGAGAGTGCCAAGTGGTTCCACTAGGTCTTGTTTTAGATTGTTTAGTAAGCAACCTGGGATGTTATCTGGTCCCATAGAGACCATGTTTTTGGCCTTGAAGAGTGTTTGCATGATCTGCTCTTTGGCAATATTCGGAATAGGACTGGTGTCAGGAATGCTTTGAAGTATGGCCAGTGGGGACCAGCAGGTGAAGTTATTGCAAAATCTGTCAGCTAGTAGGTTGACAATTTCCTCAGGTTCACTGTGAGTGGTACCATTTCAGCACACAGCTGGATGTTGCCTTTTAGGTTTCGAATGTACCCAAAGAATGCCTTATGGCTGTCTTTAGCTAGAGATGCTAATTTAGTCTTGTAATTAGCCTTAGAGGACTTTACAAAATACCTGATTTGCTTGTTCAGACTGTGGAGGGTATTATTCCTCTGTTGAGTAAGTTACTTCTTGTTCTCAGATATTAGTTTCTTTCTTTTGTTATATAACTTATTTATACTTACAGTCCACCAGGGTGGCTTGATTTTTTGGGAGGACATGGTTTTAGTCCTGTCAGGTACAGATGAGTCAATACATTTGTTTAAGTGGTTATATAGGGCATTTCTGTACTCTTCCACATAGGAGTCATTGTTGGCTATGTTAGCAGGGGCTTTTAAACTTTTTATACCATTGCTTAATAAGCTATAGTTTGCTTTGGAGAACTTTTTCAGTTTTTTTTGCTCCTGTTGGGGTGTCAGGTCTGATCTTAACTTCAAATGAGACTGATTTATGGTCTGACCTTACTGAGCAGTAGGTCTAGAACAGTTGAGCCCTTTGTGGGAGTGCAGACAAACTGTTCCAAGGCATTTGAATTAACAAAATCCAGGAACCTCAGAGCGATCATGTTTGTGCTTGTGTAAGTTGCCCAATCGATGGAAGGATAGTTGAAATCTCCCAAGAACAAGGTGTTTGGCTGTATACCAAGTGACTCTAGCAAGTCCAGGAAGGTGTCGTGCTTCACCTGGTTCATGGTGGGGGACCTCTATCTAGTGATAATGTTGTAGGGTTTTTTTAGCTAAAATTATTTGGACGTGGAGTAGTTGAAGAGAGTTGTACTGTTTTACTAGTCTTGAGGTTTATTTGGATTTAATGAAGATGGATACACTTCCACCTTTGGTTCGTTCATGCTCATTTTGAAGTCTGAATGTGTGAAAGGCATTGTAGCCTTGTATGGCCATGGTGTTCTCTGCGGCCTTGAACCAAGTCTCAGTAACTGCACAGACATCAGCATCTTCCAAGGTTAGAAGTGCTTCCAGGGAGTGCATTTTACTGTTTAGGCTCCTAGCATTAAGCAGTGTGACCTTGTGTTTGTTTCTAGTGGGAGGTTAGCATAATGGTTAAGGTATTTACCTTACAATCACAAGGTGCAGGGTTTGATTCTCACAATGGGTAATTGGCTAGGCTTAAGATGGCACATAAGGGCAGTTAATCTAGTACTAAACTATGAACTTTACTTCTTTACATTGGAAGTTTTGTTGTTTTGACATTGCCTAAAAAGGCAGTATGGGGAGGCAAGCATCTTTGCCAGTATTTTAAAGCCTTAAGGAGACAGGTGAATGCCATCGGTGGCAATGCAGTGTGGTCTGTTGACTATGTCTTCCCTTGCTGTGAGATACAAGATCCCCCTGGAGTGACACCAGAAGCTAAACCAATTATTGAAATCAATCATTTTTGTTTGCATTGTGACATCATCCTAGGTGAAGGTAGAATGCTGATTAGGGATAGGGACATACCTGCTTGAGACACATAATCTGAGAGTTCAATTATGCCTCTCTTCATATAGTCCAGAGAGGTACTTCTCAAGTCATTCACTCCAACATGCACTATGACAGATTCATAATGATAATTGTTGCTTAGTGACTTGAGTGCATGTGTGATTTGATGGATCCTGGCATCTGACAGGCAGCTGACCTTGACCATCTCCTTATTCAACCTAGTGAGGGGGACATCTAAGTGTCTTACTACTGAGTCGCATATGACTAGGACATTAGATTTTGAGGTGTTTTGCCTTAGGAGCTTAATTGTTGAGACACTGATATGTGTTTTGTTATGTGAAGTGGTAGATTCTGTTCATGTAGTAGTATGTGATGGTTGCTTGTGCTTGGAAGGTCTCTGATATTTTGGAAGGCTCTTAGTGAGTACTTCTGCATATGTGGCTTTATGTGTCTTGACATCATCTTGTGTGAGTGGAGAGGTGTGAGTGCTGACAACCTGTTTGATGTCTTATTTATTGTTGTGTGAGAGGACTGATTCTAGTTTCATAGTATAGTTACATCTCTCACATACTGTATTTGTTTGCTTTAGGAGCAAGTGGTTGTCAGTATACATGAGGCAATTGCTACATTGCCTCAGGATGCTCGTGTCAATCAGGCTGGCTGGAAATTTTTTGAGAAACTGACTGCCCATAGTAGCAGTTAATTCTTAAGTACTAAATTGTGAGATGGCAAATTAGATCAGCTATTGCTCTCGGATTAACAAGGAGACTTATTCTATAGAAGATCAGGGATGAAAAGTGGGGCGAAGCTGCTTAGTGCTCAGCTGAGTTGCCTGCAGTGCAGAAATGTGCAGCTGTATTGCCCGCAGAGCAGCAGGGAACCTGAGAGGATATTACTGACTGGTGTCTAGTTTCTAGGCATTTGTGTCTTACAAGTGCAGGTAATAAGCAGGCACAGACAGTAAAAACAGTCAATAAGACACAAATTAATGCAGTAAAACAGTAAAATACAGATGAAAAAGTGCAGATCAAAATCAAAATAAGTTTAATTTTTTTGTTCTTAGCTTTGGATTGCTTGGATTCAAGCAGAAACACTCTGGACCTCTGGCAAAGGATTCCAAATGCAGAGCAGCTCTGGTTAATTGAGCTTAAATCAGAACAAAGACACTTAGAATAACTGACACAATGAGCTTTCAACCAGCAATTCCCAGCTCAAAGGGCAGATGCTACCTTCTCCTCCCATAAATGTGTAGACCACAAACCTTCTTAATGTAAAATAACTGGCCTGAAGCCCAAGTGCTTAAACCATAACAAAGACCCTTTTAGAATAACAGACACAATAAGCCTTCAACCAGCAATTTCCAACTTAGAAGGATGCAAGCTACCTCTCTTGCCACAAGAGTGTAGACCGCAAACCTTCCTTATGTAAGATAACTAGTTTGAAGCCCAAGTGCTTAAATCAAAACTAAGAGGCTTAGAATAACAGTTACAATGTAATCAAGCTAATAACAGGTGCTAATAAGTGCATCAGAATAAATACAACTAAACACTTTTAAAAACAGGCAGCCTAAAGCAAAAATAATGTAAGAAGAAGCACAAATGCAGTAAAATGGCTGAATAAAGTGCAATTATTTTAGTAAGTGGGGAGGGAGAAAACAGAAGATAATTCAATTTAAGAGAGTAAGGGGGTGGGCCTTCCCAACTGATCTCTCCATACTCAGTATAATGAGCTGATGAGAAGGCACTGGGAGGAGTGTTCAAAATCAGATTAACAGTAGGGGTGGGCAACTCAAAAGCCACCAAGTTTAAGAGTACAACAACAGTTGGGCAGATGGATGGGTACATCAAATGCAGACAGAGATCAGCAATAGTCAGGCAGAGAACAGTAAGCAAGTCAAATAAGCACTCCAGCTAAAAATCATATGTCTGGTATTCTAATTTCAGTCATATCCTATGAACACCAAAACTCTTTAAAACCCCCTATGTGCTGTTGCAAACATTCAGCAAACAAGGTTCAGGCTCTGCTCATGCCAGATATAACAGTGTGCAAGAAATCCGCCTTTTAATTGCCAAAGCCTTACTAGTGGATATAAGATTTATTATTGCATCATATAGATAATTTTTGTATGTTAAGATATGTACAATTCAGTGCAACAATAGCACTTAAAATGCATTTCACAAATAACTGGTCATAGACTTTCTAAAGTGGCCTACTCATTTGCTGGTAAACTATTAACATAGTTGAAAACAAAGTTTTTAGATATTTCTAAAGCAGAAAACATGCCTCTAGAAAGCAAAGTTCATTAGCCATTAGAATTCTGCTTTCTTCATTGTTACATGAACATTTTCATTTGCACATTGTTTTATTATGTTGTAAAGATACAAATAACAAAAGTTTATTATCCATTATACCTCTGCTTCTCTTATGTATCAAACGTGGCAGCCTCTGCTCTTGTTGATGTGGAGTGCACTGACATGCTGACAACTGCAAAAATCTCAATAATCAAAGAAGTATGAGACTGTAAAGTATTTGATTAGTGTCCTGTGTTGCCAAAGGAAGTTTCCATTAACTAAAAAAATCTTCTGCAGATGCTGTGATGAACGTAGAACTTAATGTCATCATTTTATAATTAGTACTGTATTGTAGTCATTGTTCAATTCTTATTTATATGGTTAAGTTAGAAGACTGGATGTACTACAGTAACATGAGCACTATTTGCTTGAGTTCCTATAACCCATTGCTGATCACTCAAAAATGTTGATTGTCAACAAGTTAACAAAAAAGTTTGTTCTTTGAACATGGGGGCTATGCCCTCAAATCTCTGATCTCTAAATATATTGTCTCTAAAATTATACTTGTAAAACGTGCTTTTATAAACAAAGTCTAAGTATACAAGTTTCTCATACTTGAAAAAACATGGATGAGCTTTCAAATGACACCAAATGAGGCATGAGCAGCTGAATATTGATCTAGTGATAGATAACCCAGAAGAACTCTTACATCATAAATATGAAAAACAAAATTAGAATGGCACTTAACTGACTCTGTGGCGTAATTAAAAATACACAGACTACTAATGTACCTTACAGTCAGTATACTGATAATGTGCCAGCTTTATGGCAGAAAGGGAAGAAGCTCTGATTGTGATCAAATGAATTGGGATTGATACTGACTTGCCTGCTGGAAGAGCCCAATGGGAAGGGTGAGAGTGAGTAGGCTTTGCCAGTTTACCCTGTGTGGTAATCAAAAATACATAGACTACTACTGTACCTTACAGTCAGAATATTGATAATGTGCCAGCTTTGTGGTGGAAAGGGAAACAGAGCTGATTGTGACCAAATGACTTGGGATTGATAGTGACTTGGCTGCTGGAAGAGCCCAATGGGAAGGGTGAGAGTGAGTAGGCTTTGCCAGTTTATCCTGTGCGGTAATCAAAAATACACATACTACTACTGTACCTTACAGTCAGTATATTGATAATGTGCCAGTTTTGTGGTGGAAAGGGAAACAGAGCTGATTGTGACCAAGTGACTTGGGATTGATAGTGACTTGGCTGCTGGAGAAGCCCAATGGAGAGGGTGAGAGTGAGTAGGCCTTGCCAGCTTACCCATCAGGGGGGGTCAGCTTGATCTGAGTTTAGAACATATGGAGACTGAAAGATATGCGAGTATTCTGGAGGCCTCTATTCATTAGCCCCATCTTGAACAGAAAAGGGCAGTTTGACATCAGTTCAAAATAGAAAACTTACACAGACAGAATAGAACTAATGCTGATGGCTTTGGAAAACAAGAAAAAGAATCCAAATCTGATGGCTGAAGCAGAATTTATGGAGTTCATAGCCATCCTCAGTGCAACTAAGATACAGAGAATTAAGGAGTCAGCTTGAGAACACTGTGCAGTTACTCATGTGCTATAACCTAAAGTTGATGACCTTTGGAATAGGATGAAATAAAACAACATAGATTAGTGAGCATAAAGGAAAGTATAAAAGAAGACACCAGACTAATTGATATTTCATTTTTCCAAGATCACCTTCCAAAAGAAGAGCTAAACATTGCCAGCTCCATAGCTACTTAGCTGAGTGAGTTCATAGATCCCTAAAGCGTCTTGCTTTGCCCACTCAGCCTTCAAGACACATACATAGCTCTCAAACTCTGGGGACAAAAAATGTGGACAAAGCCAAATATAATAGGGAGACTAAGTCCCAAATATAGGGACAAATTTTAAATATTGCTCTTATAAACTTAGAAAGTTAATAGAATGTAAGGTCTTGTGTTACCATGCATTTTCTGAACGATATGAAGTCTGAAACTCAAATGTCTGTCATTATATGACTTCAGTCCTCATTTATTTGGCACAAAAATCCAGAAAAACACATTTTATGAGGAACAGACCAAAAATACGAGGCAAAAATCTGGACATTCTATGAAAATCTGAACAGTTGGGAAGTGTGGACACATAATATTTAAATTACTGAACTGGCCTTAGGAACAGTGATTGCATGCTGATGTAAAAGGTGGCAGATAAATCTTAGTAATAAACCAGCCTGTGAAATTGTATCAAGAATTTTCTGTAGACACCACAGTAGGAAGGAAAGCATTTGCAAATGTGTGACAGCTATGCTTCCAAAACAAGATTATCATGTTTTTTAAATGTTCTGTAACATTAAAAACATAAAACAGCCTGCCAGTCAGTCAGAAGAACCCCTTTTTTCCCATTTTCACACATGGGATTGGGGTGTCACTTCAACCGTGACAATCATCTAGAGCCAAAGTTTACACTACTGAGTGGCTAGATTAAAAAATCTAATGGTAAATGTCAGAAAAGCTTTTTCTAATCCCAGTGATGACATTCTCTTTTTACTAACAGTAGTGAAAGCTGTTGATCTTCCAAATCTTTCAGAATCATAGACAATTCAGAATAATATTGCAACTCCACTTACTTCGAGATAGAGATGCTCCAAGCTGCCAACTATCCCCGGAAAGGTTGCAGCTATTCCCAGAAATCCAGATCAGACTTATCAGTTCCCATTATAAAGAGTCTGAACAGGCACCAGACAGTAATATAACAGCCAGCTAGCTTTCAAAGCTTTGGGGCATTTTCCATGCACCCAAACTCTCAAGCAGCTCAAGCTGAGCTGAATAAAAGATAATTTGTGGTGCAAAGCCCTCAAGGGCTTTACTGCTGCTCCTCTGAGGCATTTGAGGATCTACGGTTGGCTTCTGCTATTCTTTGCTGGTCATATAAGTTCCCTTTGGGGAAAAAAAACTTCCATTGTCTTAAACGATTGTAGACATTACTTTCTGCTTCAGGAAAGTTATTTTAAAGCTAGGAGTGCTGTATTTTAATGGACTGTCTTGAGACTAACATTCTTTTAAATGGAGCACTTGTTTTTTCTGTTAGTTTAAAATTAGTGTAAACTAACTGAAAACATAATTTTCTTTGGAGAAATTATGTTTATTTTTCCATTCTGGGGCTGCCATAGTGTTTTAAAGTGCTGCTTTTCATTGTGTTTTTTATGTCAAAAAAGTAACTATTTGGATTGGTAGTTTTACCGGCATTTGCCGCTCATCTTTCCTGGGAAAGAGGCACCATTTTTTGCTTTACCATGAAACAGATTGCCAGTTCCACAGTCAGTCCTTCTTTCAGCTATAAAAAGAAAAAAGTTAAGCAAACAGCCTTTGCCACCATATCAGGCTAGTAATTTGTCTCAGTCACAGGTGGGTGATTCTGCTGTGGCCATTTGTTGTACCACAGACCACTCATCTTTTACCCCGGATCACTCTGATGTAGGATCTACAGCTACAATGGACCAGGGGTTAACCATGTCCTCTGTGTTGGAGTCCCCTCAGTGGGCAAGGGAGGGCCACTCTTGTGCATGCTGGGAGAGGGAACAGGGAGGGTTTCCCTGTTGTGTCAAAATGCTGTGCCCATCACTGGGGAAGCAGTGGCTGTCATTACTAACACAATTGGCCCCATTTTTCTGTCAAAAAGAAATATAAAACCAAATATGTATTTTCTCCTCTGCAAATTTCTTTTGATAAGAATAGTTTACTGAGACTGGCTCAGGGTTTAATTCAGACTATTGATCCTTCTTGTAAAGTAGTTGCTGTTAAAGAAAGGGATTCCTCATTTCTTGAAGAGATTCAAGAATCTGAATCTGAACAGGAAGATGCATGGATGGATTCAGGGTTTTGTTCTTAGATTTCTGATTCATATTCAAAGGAGAGCTCAGTTTCTGATTCTCCCTGTGGGGGTTTCTCTTTCCCTGAGACTATTACTGGAATGTCCCAATGTTTTCAGTGAGAGAACTCTGAGATTTCTCAATCCCTCAGAAATTAGTGAGGTGTTACAGAAGGATTTTCTGGAACATACACCCATTCTTCCTGCCATGTCTGCTTTAGAGGATGCATGTCTTACTACCTGCAATTTTCTGGATAGTCAGCCAGCTGTCCCTGATAAGCCAGACAGGATGTATAAACTTTCTTAGTCTTTTAAATGTTTATATACTGTTCCCAAACCTGACCCAGCAGGTATAGTTTTAGTTGACTCCACTGCTGCTAAGCAGTTAGTTAGCTCAAATCTTATTCTTTCTAATAAGGATGGGAAAATTATTGATATGTATGGAAAAAATAGTACATTTATGCAACTTTGATTTTCAGAATTTTAAATTGTCAGGCTTATATGTTAAAGTTTGCTTTGACAAATTGTGACATTATGAGGAATGTTTTATCTACAGTTTCTTGGGAAGAAAAATCTGCTTTAAATAGCTTTGTTTCTTCTATTGCACAGATCACTACTAATTGCTTGCAATGTGTGTATGACTCCGTTGATACTTCTTCCAGAGCTATGGCCATTGGGACAGTTTTAAAGGGACAATCCCAGGGATTTTTTGTTTTGATTCTGATCTTTGTTTACATTTTCAGTCTGGCTTTCTGGGCATGTCCCAACTTCAGCTGCAGGGGTTGGGGGAGAGTGCTTACAGGAAGCTTCAGAGGTGTTAGGCAGATTCCTTCTCAAATTGCAGTTGTACTCACAACAGCCCTCAGTCATTCATTAGTTTCAACTGTCCTTTTTATCCTCAGAGAAACTAGCTTTTCAGGAATGTTATGATCTGACTTGCTAATACCCTGCAGGAAAGCATCTGAGCAGTGCAAAGATAAAACATTGGTAAAGAGAGTTTTCAGTTAATTTCATATTTTATTTTGTGCTGAATTCTAAATGCTAGCTAAGTACAATGATTTTATGACACAAATGCCCTAGCTTCTGTAGAAAGCATCTAAAAGATGCAAGTTTCAAACAGTAGTAGAAACAGTCTTGTTTCTTTTTTCATGTTCAAATTGATCTCTGAATACTATAGTGCCAACTATGATGGTTTTCTTACCTGGCATATGTCTTCTAAAGGGTTCAAACATGAGTAGACAGTCCAGTTCCTTTTGTTTTATAGTCTACATTGCTCATATAAACTCAGAAAGCTGCTAGAATAACACAATTTGTGTTATGGTGCATTTTCTGAAGGATAAGAAGTCTGAGCTCAAATATATGTCATTATTTAGTGACTTTCATCTTCATTGATTTGGAGGAAAACTGCAAATTTTATGAAGAACAGACCAAAAACATCAGATGAAAATTTGAGCATTCTGCAAAAATCTGGACAGTTGAGAGGTATGACACACTCATCCATTCCTTTAATTTAATATATTATTTTGTACAGCTCTCACTGCGGTGGTGGTGCTGTCGCCTCACAGTTAGACGTTGCCTGTTCGATTCTCAGTTAGAGCATCTTCTGTGTGGCGACATGCGTGAATGGGCGTTCCTTCATTGAAGGTTGTGCATTAGGCCTGGCAAGACAGCACGTAAAACTCTACTGCCAATCATTAGCGGACCGGAGTTCCACTGTGGTTACCCCTAACTGGGAAAAGCCGAAAGACACAAACAATTTTGTGCAGCTCTCATGCATTTCCTGCTATACATACTACATGCTACATGTTGGTGATTTATTGGTTGCACTGTATGATATGCCCTTAAGCAGTTTTATTTCTCTTTCTACCTTACAACTGTATGCATTATCTGTACTTGATTCCGCTGTTATCTGCAGACAAGTAACTGAAATGATACAGTGTTTTCTTTTGTCATCATTCTGTCTGTATTGCCTGATGAGTGGCTAATTCCCTGTCTGACAATCCTTAGTCTTACATGACACTTTTCAAACTGTTATTGCTGCTCCAAGTTACTCACAAGAAGGCAACATCAGAGCAGTGACACAGCTAGTATCCTACCCTCTTCACTACCTCATATTCTAATACCTTGCCCTTCATGGCAAATCAACACAAGACAGATCATTTTCCTTGTATGTGTGTTGTGTCCTGACTTCATATACTGCTTTTGCACATTTATATACAGTGTCACTGTAGGGCTGCCACATCTCCTGTTGCCAAAGTGGGATTTTTGTATGAAAATGTGAGATTTTGTAGGACAAACCACACCTACAACCAATGCAAATGACTGGACTTCAGTTTACTGCTAAAATAAAAGCTCATTTTTTTTTAGAATTTGATTTATTTATGCTGTTTCATATAATATTTGCATGTTATAAAGACACTATAATGGATTTATGCATGTACTGAAAGAAATGTAGAAACATTTCTGTCCTAAAATTCTCATTCTCAGCAATTTCTTGCGGGATCATTAAAGTATTTCTGATTCTGATATTTGACATTTTTGATGTTTTTTTCACAGGACACAACTGCCCATGCAGTGGCTGTCCTGCATAAAGTGGGACATATGATGACCCTGTGTTACTGACATTACTGAAGATACGCAGCACACGTTGGAAATCTGTTCTCTAAAATAATGCTGGTCAGTGCTGCAGTATAGCAAAAGCAATGTCTTTCGGCTTTTCCCGGTTAGGGGTCACCACAGTGGAACTCCAGTCCACTAATGATTGGCAGTGGATTTTTATGGTGCCAAGTTGCCAGCCCGAAACCCTTCCTTCAAAGGAGGCACACTGGGAGGACATGCAGACTCCACACAGAAGGCACTCCAGCCGAGAATCGAACAGGAGAACCTCTTGCTGTGAGGCGATAATGCTAACTGCTGCACCACTGTGCTGCAATATAACCATTACTTAATACTGTATTACCTGTCATTCTGTCTAGATCAAAACTTCTCTTTTCAATACAAGGGTTACGTTCTCACTTTGTTATAGGGGGATGTTAAACATGAGGGTCCATCTGTCTTTTGACTGGATTACTGAGATTATACAACATTATATTCTTTAATCAAGTGTCAATAACTGCATAAATAAATAATAAATGTTTTTGAGATTGTGCAGCTATGCTCTAATACACATGCTACTCTTGATCATACTATGTTGTGCTCGTCTTCCTTTTGATTGTCACTCTCTGCTACAAAACAATTGTCACGTGCTTCATCAGCTTGTTAGCTTTGTCTAGCACTGATTTTTTTTTTGGTTATGCCTAATATTTATTTATTTATTTATTTATTTATTTATTTATTTATTTCCAGATTGATTACTTGGGAAGTCTACTGGGCCCAGGGAGCCTGTTTTCAGTGGAGGCCCAGGGAGAAACCTTCCATGAAACAGATTACAGTAAAGATAGCAGTCCAATAAAAATAAAAGTACAAGTCCAAATGTGAGGTGTCAGTGTAATAAAGTTGTGAACCCCCCATATTATTTATTAGCTATCTAGACCACTATATATCCATTTCTGAGCCATTTGTTCTTGTTTTGGCATTATGAAAAGGACACCATACACTATCACATGCCAACCAACAGTTTTCAGCCTCAGCTGTTTAGCCCCCCTGCATTTCTAGGGTGTCTACCACAGAGACATCTTTAAGTGATCTGTGAGTGTTACTCCAGTAAAGTGATTTACATATTTGTGTGGCATCCTGGGACTCTGCTCCAATCAAATTAAGTCATTCCTGCCAAAGAGAACAGTTAGCTGTACTTTGAGATCTCTTAAATCTCAAAGTTCTGCATGTCTACTGTTGTGAGTGTCTAGATATGCTACGTGAAGCAACGTCATGTCAGCCCCTTTTACCCATACCCTCATCCATTGAATTCTTCCCCTCTCTGCTGGGAAAAATCCTATACTTTGAAGACATCTCTTAAAGGTATCATCAGTTTTACTTTATAAACCTTCTGTATGCTCTCCAGGCACATCCACCATGTAATGGCAGTCTGTTCGCTACCCACGGTAGTTGGCTTAATTTCCCATTAATGGTACTGCAATATAGCACAAGAGAGCTATAAACTCCTGAATCTGCCACCCTTCAGATGATATGTTAAACTGAGGTCCCATTTGCCAAAGAGGTGTTAGCTCAGATGGATGCAAGGATCTTGTGTGTTTGTTGAAAATAGCAGTGGAAATGTAATGCTCAGCTGCAGTAACTATACCGTTTTGAATGTATATAGTTTGAACTATGTTTCGACTTTCTGTATGACTGATGGTGAAATCTGTACATTAACATTTTCTGTTGGTGAGACCATGTATTTCTACAACATATACTACACAAATTTGGGTACAGCAGCTTTTGCTCAGCTTGTAGGTTTCATTTCCAGTTACTTTTGGGTCCAGTTTAATCAAAATCAGTAGTATATATCTATGCATGTGAATATTACATCATGTGGAAGTTCTTGCCATATGATATGTCAAATTGTCACTAAATTGAACAGACATAAATGTAAATACCATTGATGTAAATAGAGCATTTTGTACATAATCTAAATAATAATGCTTCTTTAAAACAGACCAATATATTTTTGTAGTAGATAGATAGAAAGGTTTAGTTAATGAGCATCTATTCTATTACAGGTGGGCTTTGGGCCTGTTAGAGAAGCTGGTATCTTAATGATGTGGGAGTTTGGGCATGGAATTGTGGCTTGTAGGAGTGTGCTACAAAAAAAGAAGACCTTTCAGAATACTCCAAGGAAGCTTAGATGTCTTTGATTAGGATGTCAAAAAAGAAGAAAGATGATGAAAAGCACCTTTAGATTGTGACAAAACTGGTTTGAGAGACTTTTTTTGTGGACTAATAGAAATAGCCCTTTGTGTAGTGCTATTGCTTCAATGTATACAGAGTCTTTACCAGTATTTTTTTTCTCTTCAATAAAGATTTGTTACTTTATGGAACAGTGGTCTCTGTTGCAGTATTTTACGCCAATGTGAGTGTGTGTGTGGTAACCACCCAACTTCTACATCTGTGTAACTGTTCTGTTTATAATCTTTGCAACTGTCAGAAATTTTCAAGAGAGTAAATTCATGCTAACTCTAACAGGGAAAAATGCAGGGATAACTCCCTTCCCCAACAGTGATATCCACAATCCTTCATAGTGGTCCAACAGTTGTAGCAGAATTTATAAGATGTAATGAGCTTTTATTCATGAAAAGTATAATCTCAACTAAATGTTTCCTGCTGAAAACCACCCACCATCACTAAATAGATCAATCTAAAAATTAAAATTGCCACTGAAGTGGTGCAGACAGATAAATCCTTAACTACAGCCCAGCTGCCCTGCTCAAGTGGCATAAAGGTATAAAGCCCTAACCCTGACTCAGCTCACCTGTATTTGATTCATGGCTTGGGTGACAGAGAGCAGCAGGGAGGGATGAGAATGCCCATCCTGGGAGGGAGGGTGCTTATTGATGATGCTTCATAAGGTGAGGTTTGGTCAATACAGGAGAGTTGTCCTCAAATATAGTCAATGAGCATGGGGATGGGGAAAGGGAAAGCAGGTAGGGCTTCTAAAAAGAAACTCCCCATGAAAGAAGCACAGACGGCAGAGCTCCCAGGGTACCTTTAGGATCCATGACTGTATCCACAAAATCAAATAAATGGCCAGCACTTCATGGAGAGAGCAAAAATTAAAGGTTAAAAGACAGACCGGCATCGGCCTAAAACAGGCCTTTATCAATGTAAAAATAAAACAGAAGCAACTCTCTTTTAAAGCATTAAGGCACCTAAAGAACCAATACGAAGAAACATAAATAATTCATTAGATCAGGCAGTCACCTAAAGATACAAGAATATATCATCACAATTGAACAGCCCTGTTAGCACCAAAACAGTAAAAATATAAATGAAAACAATAATAAATATAGACAAAAATGCATTAATCAGTGCAAGTTATAAATGTTCATCTAAACCTGGTGGAAATAATCTACCAAGTCTAATTATCCAAGCTTTTTCCTTTCCATTTAATAGCTCATGTCATCTAGTTTTAATACATTTCTGTCCACCCACTCTATCAATAATCTTCTTCTTCTTCTTTCGGCTGTTCCTGTTAGGGGTCGCCACAGCGGATCATCTGTTTCCATTTCTTCCTGTCGTCTGCATTTTGTTCTGTCACACCAGTCACATGCATGTCCTCTCTCACCACATCCATAAACCTTATCTTAGGCCTTCCTCTTTTCCTGTTACCTGGTAGCTTCATCCTTATCCTCTTTTTCCCAATATACTCAGCATCCCTCCTCAGCACATGTCCAAACCAATGTAATCTTGCCTCTCTGGCTTTGTCTCCAAACCTTCCAACCTGGGCTGACCCTCTAATATACTTATTCCTAATCCTGTCCATCCTTGTCACACCCAGTGCAAATCTTAACATCTTTAACTCTGCCACATCCAGTTCAAACTCCTGCCTTTTTGTCAATGCCACTGTCTCCAACCCATGTAACATAGCTGGTCTCACTACCCTCTTGTAGACCTTCCCTTTCACTCTTACTGGTACTCACCTGTCACAAATCACTCCTGACACTCTTCTCCACCCACTCCATCCTGCCTGTACTCTCTTCTTCACCTCACTTCCACACTCACCGTTACTCTGAACTATTGATCCCAAGTATTTAAACTCATCCACCTTCACCACCTCTACTCCTTGCATCCTCACCATTCCTCTATGCTCCCTCTCATTCACACACATATATATTCTGTCTTAGTCCTGCTGACCTTCATTCCTCTTCTCTCTAGAGCATATCTCCATCTCTCCAGGGTCTCCTCCACCTGTTCTGTACTCTCACTACAGATGACAATGTCATCTGCAAACATCATAGTCCACGGGGACTCCTGTCTGATCTCATCTGTCAACCTGTCCATCACCATTGCAAATAAGAAAGGGCTCAGAGCTGATCCTTGATGTAACCCCACCTCCACCTTAAACGCATCCATCACTCCCACCGCAGACCTCACCGCTGTCACACTACCCTCGTACATATCCTGTCAATATTTGAACGAGAACAAATGGGAGGATCCATTTTACACTTAATTTTGATAGGAAGTCTATTCCTTCCTTGATGTTTTAGCGAGCAAGCAGGAGGATGGTACCCTCATGAGTTTGGTATATAGAAAACCTTTCCAGTCCAATTCTTTATTACATACATCCAGCTGTCATCCAAGACATATTATCAGAAATATCCCTAAATCACAATACATGCGCATTAGACCAATATGTTCAAAGGAAGAAGATCTTATACACTATAATGTTGACCTTACGGCCAGGTTCATAGAATGGGGATACTCTCTAACTCATCTATTACAAGCTAAGGATGAGGTTGATAAGATGCCCAGATGAAATTTGTTGATTTACCAACACCATGGCCCCAAGACTGACAACAAGGTTAGGTTCATAACTACTTTTGGCAGAAATACCCACCATTTTGTTAATCTCATACAGAGGCATTAAGACATTTTGTTAGCGGATGAACATCTTGGACAAATATTGGATGATAGATGTGCCTTTTCTTTCTGTAAGGGGATTACCCTAGGGGGACACTTTCATTTTTATAAGTGACACCCCCGGTCTGATATCAAAATCCACCTTACACTTGATGGCACAACATTGATGGGGTGCTTCCCTTGACACTGCAGTTTGTGTAAACATGTGGTTAAAACCAAGGAATTTAGTAGTAAGAACACATCGAAGGTTTTTGAAATTAAGGTTATGACCAACTGCAATAGTGACTGGGTCATCTGTTTGGCGGTCTGTAATTGCTCTGCATTCTATATTGGGGGTGGGAGGCTGGCACAAGGTACAGGGTTTGATTCTCACATGGGGTAATTGGCTAGGCTTAAAATGGCCCACAAGGGCAGTTAGCCTAGTACTAACCTATGAACAAACATCTAGGCCTATGAAAATATGCATTTTGGAACATTTCAGTAATATGAGAAATAAAGTTCTTACTAATGGTCTTTATAAACACACTCTGGTTCATAATCAAGCCAACTTTAGGTTTATTATTATTGACAGAGTGGGTGGACAGAAATTTATTAAAACCAGATGGCATGAGCTATTAAATAAAAAGGAAAAAGCTTGGATAATTAGACTTGGTGGATTATTTCCTCCAGGTTTAAATAACTTGCACTGATTAATGCATCATTTTTGTTTATATCTATTATTGTTTTTATTTATATTTTTACTATTTTTGGTGCTAACAGGGCTGTTCAATTGTGATGATATATTCATGTATCTTTAGGTGATTGTCTGATTTAAGGAATTATTTATGTTTCTTCCTATTGGTTCTTTAGGTGCCTTAATGATTTAAAAGAGAGTTGCTTCTGTTTTATTTTTCATTGATAAAGGCCTGTTTTAGGCTGAAACTGGTCTGTCTTTTAACCTTTAATATAGGTGTTTTCCTCTCTCCATGAAGTGCTGGCCATTTATTTGATGTTTTCATGGACTTTGGGCCTTTGTACTTGCTGTTCAGGCAAAGGGTTTGCTTACATTTCATCTATCCACAAAATGCCAGAAAACTCTAGGGATAGGAAGATGACTGGTAGACTCAGCATAGAGGTGGAGCACTGGGGGCTGGGCAAGGGAGCCCGCAGGATTTTTTGCAGGGGGGTGCAAACCCAGAGCCCCACCCACATAGCTCACCACGCCCCCTGCCAACACAGCCCCGCCCAAGTCCACCCACCCAAGCCCCGCCCACACAGCCATTCCAGTGTCCCATTACTTGGCTATTTCTCCCCATTTACTGTAGACACTGTTCAAATCTGTGTGCATAGTGTGTTATGCTACAATGATTACAGGCAGTTGGATTTAAATTTACAACTTTTATTTCAAACATTATAGCCCAAACACTGAGACATTTACTAAACCTAAACAAAGCAATAGTCTTGCAATGAAAACAGACTTGGCATTAAAGCTTCTCTACTTTTGAAACTCACATTCAATGAAACGGCATTGAAACCCACATTCAAAGAAAATGCATCTGGCCAGTGGCAGGTTATTTACCTTTGAACTGTTTTCAAGCAATAGGCTCCTTGCACACCATTAGGCCATGCAAAAGTTATTTGATTTACCTGATTGTATTAATTATAATATATAATTGAATTATATCCGTTGTATTAGACAGCAACACTTTTATATTTCAGTGTTTCATCTACAAATTCAGGGCCTGCTGCCGTCAAAGAATAAATTGCCTAGGTTAAATTAAAAAATGGTAAGCTGGTATATTGCAATAGAAAATGGATGACAAGCTGAAAAACAGGTTCATAGTTATTAGGCATCTCATCCAAAGGAGGACATCCTGAGGACTGCAGCATACAAATGTATATGCTGTAGGAATAGAACCTCAAGCCTTTACATTAAGATGCAAGTATTCTACTTGTGGTGCTACTAACATAGCTTTAAAACTTTATACCACAATAGAGATACCATTTGCTAAACAAAATGGTTGCACATTGTAAATAGACTTGGCATGAGCAGCAGTGAACTTCGCTTAAAACTCACAGTTCCTTGAAAATGCACTTGAAAATTCCACCTGCTAACTCTAACTTGGGCATTTCACTTTCTCTCTCTTACAAAGATACCACACCCCTCAAGGCTTCACCCTTCATGCAAGAAATCTTGACAAAGCCTAAAATAAATAGGGACAAATTATAAATATGGCTCTCAGAAAATTGCAAGAGTAACAGGATTTGTGTTAGTATGCAGTCTCATTATTTAGCAACTTCAATCCTTTTTAAGAGGAATATGGGGCAAAATCTGGACAGCTGAGGGGTATGCTACCTCCCTCATACACACACCAAATAATTCTGGTCAGACTTGAATTAGTTCTGGGAAGGTTGCACTGACGGCACCGTGCTTGATCTGAAGTGGGTGAAATCCTGGTAGCTAGTGATTGCAGCTCAGCAATGTAGAGCATTAAAGCATTTTTAGCAGAGCATTGTTTCATCACTACCTATTGTGTTTGCACATAAGCTGTAGTCATTTCAAACATTTGCCTTTTTGATTACTACAGAGTACATTTACCCACCAGAGCTATTGTGTTTTGACTTCATTGTGGAGCTAGTTGTTGCAGGGCTTGGCTTTAAGTAAGGTAGCAATGCTTATTTACCATATACCATTAAAGCCACCCAACTACAAGTGTACTAACACACAGACACTGGTCTCCAATAAAATGTAATGAGCTTCTGAAAATACTGTAATCCTGTCCTTTTATTACAAATACTGTCATATGCATTTCAATACCCAAGGCTTATACATTATCTAGCTATGTAAATATTCTCTGCATGGCAACAACGAAAAGGCTTTCAATGCTAGCAATTCTTTAACAATATGCTTACTAAAGCTTACTTGCATCTTACAATGTCTGACAAGCTTACTAAAGCTTACTTGCATCTTACAATCTCCGACAAGCTTACCTGATGTTCATTAAACCATGGCTACTTAAAACAGAGCAACAGGACACTGATAGCATGCAGTTCCTGAATAATAAGAAGCATAAATCAACAGTATAAAAATCTGATAGAAAACCAGAACATTTTGCAAAATCAAGGACAGATGAAAAGCCACGGTCATATTTGTGATCTACCTTGGATGGGGCAATACTCTGCACACTTACTGCATAACTGCTTCTTGCCTTCCTTGGACACATCGAGCCACTACAATGGGGCTGGGGTGCAATAAGTATGTCATAATTTGAAGGCTCTGACACTCCTACCTCTCAACTTCAGAGCAAGAAATCTGGACAAAGCCATTCTGAAGTGGGACACAGGCCCAAAAATAAGGCCAATTTTTAAATATTGCTCTTATTAACTTAATAAAACAGGTAAATCTTGCATTAGTACAAATTTTCTGAAGGGTATAAAATCTGAAACTCAAATGTCTGCCATTATTTTCTAACTTCAATCTTTAATGACTTGCCACTAATTTGCCAGAAACCACAATTTTATGAAAAACAGACCAAAGTGTGATGCAAATATACCTGTCAAAAAAGGGACACCTTTTAATATTAACAGTTAACTTGAAGCAGCTAACAAAATAAGAGCATCCACATGCATTTCTGAAATAAAGGTAATCTACAACTGATCATTACAGTTATAATTGTAAACCCTCCACATTTTCTTCCAAAATTGCCATTTTGGAGGAGGCATTATTAGGGGAGAGCAACATTTTGAGCCAGAATTGGGGACAATTGAGATGTTTGGATATTCCTAATCTACAAAGTGATTTGCACGTACCTCTCAACCTCTTAATGCAGGAAATCTGAACAAGGCCAAATATATTGGGGAACATAGAAACACTACTAAAAATTGCTCTTGTATAAACTTAGACAGTCTTGCATTAGCATGCATTTTTCTGAAGATTATGACATCTGAAACTCAATGTCTGTCATTTAATGGCTTAATTCCTAAATGATTTTCTAGAAAACCACAAATTTTGAGAAACAAACCAAAAATAAGCAGCAAATATCTATTAATTCTGCAAAGATATGGACAACTGAGAGGTATAGTTCAACCGGGGCTGTCGAGTTTGCTACCCCCCCCCTCAGAAAATCATGGTCAAATGGAGCCTCCCCCCCTGCAGCCATTCCAATGTCCCATTCCTTGGTTATTTTGCCCCATTTACCATAAACACTAATGTGCATACTGCTCTACTTCTGCGATGATTTAGGATTTCATTTGAAAGTTTTATTTTGCATTTTACAGCACAAACCCTAATACATATCTGTTAAAGCAATGCAGTCTCAATGAAAATAGACTAACATTAACACTTCTCTGCCCTTGAAACTCACATGCATTGAAACAGCACCGAAACCCACTTTCAGAGAAAATACATTTTGCCAATTGCAAATATTAACTCTGGGCTGTCTTCAAAATCATAGGCCACTCTAACATAACATACACATGCTCTTTGATACACCTTCCTGACTGTATTACATTATATTCCTTGTACAATACAGTACAGTTGTTAAAGGGCATTTTAAATTTATTGTTTTGAAAATTTTTCCAGTAAACAAAGAAACAAAAGCATCCACCAATGACAAAATTGCCCAATTCAGAACATTTCCATCATAACGTCTACTCAAGTCCACCAGTATCATTAAAAAATACACAATCTCTGTAGTAAAATCCACATTGAAGAAATTTGTAACTAATAGAGGTTGCTGCTAGTCGAAACACTTTTTCATTATTTAATCTACAAATAAAGTGCCCGTTACCCTTGAAGAATAAATTGCCTTTGTTGCATGCAGTAAAATGAAAAGCTAGTAATACCGCAATAGAGAATGGATAGCAAACTGTTAACAGGTTCATAGTTACTAGGTATCTTTGCCAAAAGGACTGCAGCATCCACCCCTTACAACACAATACAGCATCAGCAATGCATTTACCTACTGCGGAGTAGAACCCACAGCCTTCAGCATCTAAAGCGAGTACACTATCTGTTGTGCTATTAATGTAAGCAGACTAAACATAATCAGCACTAAACTTTTGCTCCCCTGCAGCTCTCAGCTCCTTGTAAAATCTACTCGACACTCAGCTGTATCTCTGAACTTTGCAGCACAAGAAATCTGGAAAAAGCCGAATTTATTGGGGGGGGGGCAAAAGGCCAAACAACAGGGACACATTTTAAACATTGCTTGTATAATGTTTGAAAGTTGCTAGAATAAAATGCTGCATTACCACCATACATTTCACTGCCACGTCTTGAACCCAGGGGACCCCGTGCAAAAGTCAAAGCAACATACCACTACACCAAATCAGTTTTGTGAAAGAGGAAGACTGAAACTTTACCATTTAGTGAATTCAGTTCTCACCATAGCACAGCTGTCAACCTCTTAGCACAAAAGACCTGAACAAAGCCAATAATGGGTGACTACAACCACCAAACATTCAGTGAATTCAGTTCTCACCATAGCTCTCAACCTCTTAGCAAATAACACCCGGACAAAGCCAGTAATGAGAGAATATAGCCCCCAAACATTTTCAGTGAAATCAGTTCTTACCATAGCTCTCAACATTAGCAAAAAACCTGGATGAAGCCAATAAATACCTGGATGAAGCCAATAAATACCTGAACAAAGTCAACACTGGGTGAATACAGCCCCCAAACATTCAGTGAATTCAATTCTTACCATAACTCTCAACCCTAGCACAAAACCTGGATGAAGCCAATAATGGGGGGAATACAGTCCCAAACACAGGGATACATTTCAAATATCCATCTTGTACACTTAGAAAATTGCTAGAATAAAAGCTTGCTTTTGTTACCATACACTTTCTGAAGAAAAGAAGTCCAATATTTACATTTATTAACCAGGAAAGTCTGACTTTGAAAAAAAAAAAAAAGCTAATTTTTTTAGCAGAGGCCCAGGGAGAAACACTCCAGACAGCCAAGAATATCAGGCAACAAGGACACAAATGCAGAAACCACAGATTTTATGAGGAACAGAAAAGGTATGAGGGAAAATCCTACAATATTTTTACAAATGGTGGTGGGTAGGGAATTCAGGCTCTTGCCACTTGGGCCCAAGGTATAGGGTTCAAGCCTTATTCTCTACCCACCACCATGTACACCTGGGGCATTTCACACACACACACACACACACACACACACACACACACACACACACACACAAAAAAAAAGGTCTTCCGTTCCTGCATACTCCTACCTGAACGGGTCTTCCGTCTGAGTTCCGCTGTCAGACTCTCCATCTTCCGTTCCTGCATACTCCATCTGATTGACTCCCAATCTTCCGTTCCTGGCCATACTCCGTCTGAGTTCCTTTCCTGCTTGAATACCCTGTCTAAGTTCCCGCGATGATGTCAGCACGCCTACCTGCGATCTTCTTAAAGAAGAACGCACAAAAGAAAAACTTTGCTGTAGTCAGACAAACTTTGTTTGATGTATTCAGCTGATTGCTGATTCCAGGGGGGTGCAAGTGCACCCCCTTGCACCTGCCTGCGGGCGCCCTTGGGGCTGGGCCAGTACCATGAGGTCTGGGGGACCAAAAACAATGAAAGCATCACATAGAGAATTATAGAACACTGTTGAGACAAAGCTAAATTATTTTTTTTATATTTTATCAGACAATGTCATAGAGTGTAGAAAAGGAACAATATTGTTTGTAAATGAGCGGACAGGTCTGAGTACTACCCATTATGAATGATGTAAACTACTTTGCAACACTCTTAAACTTGACAGTACTTGCTCAATTTTCAAAGGGCATTCTAACCTAAATTCCACCATAGCTTCAATCAAAAATATCCTTGCACTGATATTTCAGAATAAGACCCTCTGACAACCTCACTTTTATATTATTTTGTACAGCTTAATACCTTTACAAAAGTAGACAAATGAATCTCACTGATAGGACCCAGGAGTTCAAAATAGGTGAGGCCACCTCCACCAAGAGGCCAGTCATTAGTGGATTCCCCCAGGACTCTGTACTGAGTCTGCTCCTTTTTTGCATCTATTTCTCTGAAATGGAAGCAAATAATGATGGTTTATGGCTGATTAAGTTTGCAAATGATAGCAGGTTGTGCCCCTGTACTCTACCCTTATCAGACCAGTCGTAGAGTACAGTGCTCCCTCTGGTAGGTACCTGGCCAGGAATATGCAGCATCTAGAGTTACCTAAGAGGTTCCTTACAAAAAGAATACAAGGCATAACAAACCTGCCTTATGCACCACACCTTAAAGCCCTTTGCCCTTTCCCTCTACTCTGTCGCCTATAGATTGCTGAGGGGTGATCTATGCTTGACTTACAAGGCATCCACAAACCACACACCTATGAACCTCCTACATATTTGTAAGTAAAAGAGTACCTGAAATGCAGAGTCTAGGGACCTGAATTTTGTCTGTGACTTAAACAGAACATGCTGGAAAGACAGAGATGTGTCCCACAGACTGAGCCTGTAATGGAAAAGGCTTCCCATCCATGTTAAGCTGAGTTCATCTTTTACCCAGTTTAAGTGCAACATAGACCAGTGAATGGGGAATAGGAAATTTACACTGGGCCTGGCACTCATGTCCCTTATGGACACAGGGAGCTTATAAATGCCTGGCACTCATGTCCCTTATGGACAGAGGTATCTTATAAATGCCTGGCTCTCAATGTCCTAGTCAGATACGGGACACAGTTATTCTTTTGGGAAAACTTGGGTAGTCCTCGAAATGCCCCTCTTGTTATCAGCCTAGTAACAATCTATGAATCTCAAATATGTGCATGCCTCTCAGAGTACATACAATATGCCTGTTTTGATATTACAATTGAAAATGACAGACAATACTAATTTTTAATAGAAAAGAGCATTTTATTACTCATTTCATAAAAACACCTAAATAAAATGATTCTCATACATATACGGACCAATTATTATATCAAATTTTTCCGAAAGATATATCAAGACCCTCAGATACAAAATGCTTTTAGCTGGTTGCTCAAGCTGTAAGACACACACACACACACACACACACACACACACACACACACACACACACACACACACACACACACACACACACACACATACCTTCTTGTAATGTAGTTTACTACCCATGACTCTAATTGAGGGTGGGAGGGGGTCATACACTCTGACTAAAAAAATTGTATTCAGAGGACATTTTTGCATCTGATGAAATGACAAACCAGTGAAATATTATTTAGACCACTGTTGTACTGAGAGTACTGAACCAAACTTCACCATAGCACCCCAATGAAAACCAAATGTAATGTAAAATTTCAAACCTTGCAGCAAAGGCACATAAACTAAAGCCCCAGGGGACCTTCACTGAAAGGCTATCCAGTGGTGGCAAACCTTTTGTGCCAGGAGGTTTTGACACACCAAACCCAAGTTAATTCAATGCACTTCACATGAACAATGAATGCAAAAGCAGTGTCTTTGGTAACTCGGGAGTTGGCGATCGCTGACGCATCATCCAAAACATTGTGGCATGTCATCTTTAACAAGTTTGTCATGGGTTCTCCATCACGGAGCTATACATTTGTCTCTCTTTGAAATTTCATTGCAAATCATTTAGCTACTTCTGACATACTATGTTGCTGTTTGACATACATTGTCACCACTCTAAAAAGCAATATCAATAATCATGCAAAAGTGATCATGTAACTGCCTTCAGCTTTTATACATTACTTGACATGAAAAATTATACCCACATTCTCTACAGTTTTAATGTCTACTTGAGAAGAAAATGGAAGCCATCATCCTGCCTCAATGTTAACGGCCACAGAAATTTAATAAAAATAAATAAACACAAAGTGTATTTCTGCTGTAGATAATGTATATTGTTTCCACTGCCCATAAATCAATCTTGCTTTCTGCTATTAAAAGTGAAAGCACACCCAATTACAGCAATGAACTTCAACTTAAATCACTGATACACTACGCTTGGTTCACACCTTCCTCCAAGCCAAAGCACTGGTCATTTTAATGAGAACTGCATCTGCTTGTCATTTCCTTTCTTTCAATGTTTGCATCCCATAATATGGGACACCACATACCTCTAACAATATGGAACATACAAGCAAAATACAGAACATTTACTCAGTTCATCTAGGAAGCTGACAGCACGGTAAATAAAATAACTATTTTCACATACAACACATTATTTTGAACTCATACAATTCAGCATTTGCAGTGGCTATTGGGTTCATTCAAATATAGGACAGAGTCTTTCAGTGTGTAACACTATGGAAAATGGAAGTTTTAACACTCAAATTCATATGCTGTAGAACATCACTCTAATTAGGTAAAACTGAAAGCTATTCTACCTAATGATCCTCCTACAAGCAGCCATTTTTGGATACCAGCTGTGATTGCCAAAAGCAGTACAAAAAAAATCCAGCAATATATTTAATGTTACTGCTTCAGCAATGAAGGTGCAGCTACACGCAGCCTACCACAGCACTCAAACTATAAGGTCAAGAATCGGGGCAAACCCAAAAAACAGGGGCAGACAAAGGCTCAAAATCAGGAGTAGATTTTAAATATTGGTCTTATATATTTAATTACTAATATAACAGATAACAGGTTTTGCCTTAGCAAGCATTTCCTAAAGGGTACAAAGTCTGGAACTCATAAGTTTGTCATTTAATGACTACAGTGCACCAAAATTTATCATAAGCCACACATTTTACAAGGAAAATTTCATAAATATGAGAGAAAAATCTAGGTCCGTTGAGAACTACATCCTCTACACATACACACATAACCATCATTTACAACCATGTATATGACTGTGTACCTGAGATATCATCTGAAGATGAAATGAATGAATAACTGCATCGTAACTCACTGCTATAAGAACCCTACAGTGTCACCCACTGCAACACTATCTGCCCTTTCAACGTCTTAGCTCAGGAATCAGAAACAAAAACTCAAAATCCAGAACAGATTTTAAGTATTTATCTTGTACAAGTAGGAAGCTTTCAGAATAACAAGCTTTGCATTAGCAAACGTTTTCTAAAGAAAATGAAAACTGAACCTCATATGTCTGTCATTATTTAATGACTGCAATCCACAACGACTTGCTAGAAAGCCACAAACACTGCAAGGAACAGATTAAAATACCAATCAATTTCTTTGCCCTAGAATTCTGGACAAAGCCAAACACAATGGGGGTACAGATTTAAATTATAATTTTATGTGTTAATCAGAAAACACACACTTGACTACAGGACACAGTTCATTAACAGCTCATAGCCTTAAGTGCCTGACAACTCTAATACAAAGGTTATAAAAACAACAGGTGTTGCTTGGACATGCATTTTCTGCACAATAAGAACTACAAAAACTCTAATGACTGGCATTATTGATTGACTGTAAATCTTTGCCATTTACCAGAAAAGGAAAATAAAAGTTAATAAGGGCATGGGCATAAATGTGAGGCAAAAAAGATTTAAGAAACAGACTACTGTAGTTTGATTAATAATTAAACAGTTGGCAAGCACCACCTCTAACCTTCCACTCTACACCATCCAAGTAATATATGCATTTCTGCAGATGCCAGCTTAGTATCACAAGGGAAAAAAAACAGTGCAGCAGTTATTATCAGAAAACCAAAGAAAGGTAGACTAAAAGCAGTTCATAACTGCAGTGTTGAGGAATCTGATCGGTTACAGGACCCATTTTTAACACCTCACTAAAATACAGATAATGTAAGTAAGCAACATAAAAAAGGATATGTGAATAACAGAACGCCATTTTATAATGCAAGGCATGTATTTTAGGTGGAGATTTGCAATAAAACATTAATTAACCAAGACGATAGTGAATATATGATTCAAGGAGCTTGTACTACTCACAAAGGGTTGGTATGACGTCTGAAACTCAAATTTCTGTTAATAAGATAGGTGAAGGTTAATGAAGACAGGTGAAGGCTGCCAGGCTAACCAGATAGAATTTTGTAGATAATTCTGTCATTTGTAAATATTAATGTAAGCCTCAGGCTTGTTCTCTTAGATGTGGAAAGACTACATTGGATATTGAACTGAAAAAAATGAAACAACAATGCACTCTGCTGTAAGAAAACTAAGTCAAGCATTTCATGACTGTCTTTGATGTTAAAATTTAGAGCCGCTATGTCTAGAGGGCGGCATCCTGCCTATTGTTTTAAGGCCAGAGTTAATGGCTAGGATTTGCATGCATAAATGTCCTTTATGGCTTTGCTTCCTGACCAAGAATAATAAAGAATGTAGCCTGTTAGCCTGGGAACCCCAGGAAAGTGTGAAGAATGATGTAATGTGAATCAAGACTGTGATATAAATTTAAACAGAGAGAATCAGAGAGCATTAAGCATTTTTGTCTTGACCATCCAACACATCAACACTCTGTTAGTGTGCTATATGTACGTTTTTTTTAGAATGCTGTTTTCTCTTAGAAATAGCTAGGAAATAGGAAGATTAGACTAAGTGTTTTTCTGTGATGTCAGAACTTTACTACTGTATTATTTTAAGTATTTCTCTGTGATCTCTAAACTCTTGACTAGCACTGTGTAGTAAGAAGTATTATCTTGTGTTTTTATTATTATTAAATATTTTTAAACCTTTCAACTGTGGCTGTTTTGTATAGAGATAATTTAAGCTCTTAAGAGTACATGCATGTCTTTGTTAGAACTATACAAAGCCACTCCAATAGCTTTAGCCCTGGGCTTACATGTACCAGTTGGATAATAATATTGCATAGTAATAATTAGACACCCTTTTAAGGGCCTTTGGGTAGCTGATAATTATTAGCTGGGTGGTGGCAGTGATTTCTACCATATAGTCTGGGTAAAAGGGGCACAGCTGGAGAACCTGTGCCAGCCTTCCCCAGGAGTGTCTGTGTGGTTGTATAAAGTCTTATCTCAAAGTGTGTGTTTATGTCAGCTACTTGGGCAGGGACATGAAGCACTGGTTGGACAGAGAGGGTGCTGGAGATTTTAGCTTGCCCAGCTGACTGAGATCTGGACACTATAGCTGTGCCAGTGGGGAGTCTTATTGGGGACCTGGAGAGAAAGGGGGAAACCAGACCCAGACTGACTGTGATCTCTGTGTGCTCTTAAGGGAAATTGTACTTTACTGTGTGTATATTTGTTATCCTTCCTCTATATGGACACCCCTCACTGGTGTTAGTGGTGAGGATTGAGGCTCCTTGACTGCTGGGCCAGTGCACAGGTATCACATCTGTCATTATTTTCTAACTTCAGCCTTTAATGATTTGCCACTAATTTTCCAAAAAAACACAATTTCATGAAGAATGGAAAAAATCTCAACTTTCTGTGAAAATTTATCCAGTTGATAGGTAAGACTTCCCTCAATATGTTTTGTTGTTTAAAATGGTTCTTACTTTGCTTTGGTTTGATTTTTGTTATGACATTACTACATCATTTTTTAAGTTCTTTGTTGCCCATGTAGCCTGGGCCATGCCTGAAAAAGTTACTTGGGCCAATGTCCCTACTCCATTATCAAATGGTAAACAGCATAAAAATATAAAGGAACAATGTCATCTTTAACATAGTTGACATAATGGTTAAGGGCTTTTTCTGTCATGCACAAAATGCAAGGCTTGAGCCTGATCACTGGCTAATGCCTGTGCAGAATTTGCATGTGGTCTCTGTACAGTATGTCTCACCTCCCAAAACATGCCGAGTGTTTTCACCTAAAATTCACCATAAAAAAATTGCCTGGAGTAATGGATAGCAACACAAACTGTAGGTAGTGCCTGTTGAGGTGAGAATTGTAAGATTAACTGCTTTGGGCATTAACTGTGATGTGCAGTATCCTCTAGATAGGAGATCCCTGATCACAGACTACACGCCATGTCAGGGATAGCCACTCAATGATGTAAAAATTGGCTGTAGGTGACCTGGTCATGTTGACTAATGCTGCCATATGAGTTGCAGAACTCGCCTACTCTATACTACACCAGAGACCATGACAATGGTCTAAGGGGCCTGTATGTTCTATACATCAGAGCGTGCCTTCCATAATAGCAGCCCTAGTTCAATAAGCTTCTGGATAGGTGGTGTCTGGTTATCTAGCTTGGGTTGGCTAGCATATCACCAGATCACCAACAAAATCTAAAAGTGTTCAATCCTCAATGTTATAAATCTAAAAAAGAAGTTATGTACTTAGCAAAACATTCCATGTTTGTTGTCCATCTCGCCTTCATTCTTACTGGATGGGTTCAGAACCAATCCTTGGTTCCTATGTGGCCGTATACTAAAGCTTGAGGTCTTCCACTGGCTCATGGATGTATCCCTATCCTATCATGCTCTAATGAAGCTCTCCAGATCTTGTCTGCTGATAACCCCAGGTACCTAAGGGATTATCAAAACATCTTATAAAGACAATGAAGATGGTCAGAGACACACTTACGAAATTAAAGAATCTCTTTATCCTCCAGGAGCCATAGGCAGGGAGAAGGAGGGTGGGATGTAAGAATGAAGGAGAGATGGGCAACAAACATGGAACATTATGGCAAGTATATAACTTCTTTATGTTAAGTTGTCCTAGCTCACTTTCATTCTTACTGGATGGGACAGCATCCCTAGCACCATATTTCCTGGGTGGCTCATGGGAGTATATTCTTCAGTACAGTGGACCCAAAGGATGCCCTGGAGGCCAAATCTACTTTGAAATGAGTGATAAAGGTATGAGGCCTTGCCCAAGTTGCAGCAGCACAAATAGTATCAAGTGGCAGCCTAGCAACAAAGGCAGAAGAGGTTGCCGTGGCTCTCATGGAATGACCCTTGACTTTATAGGGAAAAACTTTGTTGTTAGGATTACATATAAAGGTAACATAATTTGAGAGCCATTTCTAAAGTGTGACCTTAGCTAAAGGAGCACATTTCTTTGCTTCTGAAAAATGAAAGAAATAATTGATCAGATTTCCTGAAGTCTTTTGTCCCGTGTAAGTAGAAGCCTGTGTACATCCAGTTGCTGAAGCGTATATTCTGCCTTGTTGCCATAGTTGGGAAAAAAGACTGGTAGCTCTATGGACTGATTTAAGTTAGACTCTGAGCATACTTTTGGTAGGAAGGATGCGTTTTTTCAAAGAGATACTCTGTCTTTCTGGAAAAGCATATATGGTGGGTTGATCGATAATGCTCGTAGCTCTGAAACCCTTCTAGCAAAAGTGATGGCAATCAACATACTTGTTTTCCATGTTAAAAACTTTAGATCGCCTGATGATGCATGGTTCAAAGGGGGGAAGAATTAAACAGGACAAAACCAAGTTCAGGAACCATGGTGGTAGAGGAGTTTTTATGGGGGTCTTAACAGGTTAGTGCCCTTCAGGAAGCCTCTGCATAGTCTGTGAGACATCAAATTTGGGGCTGAATCACTTATATGGAAAGGGTCTATATTATTACCTTGAAACTGCATTCTTTGAACACCTAAACACTGACACTTAAACAGCGAAATCCAAAAAGCACAAATGGCCACTTCCACAGATTTTTTCACAGGGAAAAAATTCACTTGGCTGTCCAACAGCTAAACAAACTTTCAAACCCTAATCAAATGGGGGGCTTTGCCCCCCACATCCCCCTAACTAAATATACCAAGTCTGAGATTGCTCTGCATTGGAAAAAAGGGCAAATTCCCAATAACGGCCAATCAAAATTTTTCCCTATCAAAAAATTTGCGAAAGTGGCCGTTGCCTGCTTTTTGGATTTCACTGTTTAGGTGTTGAGGTTTAGGTGTTCGAAGAAATGATGAAAACAAGGCTCCACACTAACTGTAATATCCAAAAAATCAGGAGACCATGATCCAATCCACACAAACAACATTTATTTAGCACTTTCATCTCAGAAATAGAAACTTCTTCAGATTATTTAGAAGTTTCTATTTAACAGACGAAAGCGCTAAACTGTGTTCAGAGAAATGCAGTTTTGAGGTAATAATATAGACACTATGGAAATTAGATATTGCTGCTAACTGCACACAAATGATAACTGCTGCTGGTCCTTCATTAAATAGTTTCACCAGAAATTCAAGAATAGAAGTTATTGGAGCAGAAAAGGGGACAATGTGTTTTCTTAATGCCCAGGAAGAAAATCTTTTCCATTTACACATACATAATTTTCTCGTTGAGGCCTTATGGGAATATATCAAGATATGTTTCACAGAAGCAGGAAAGTTAGGAAGCCTGGCTATATTTGGAATCGGAGCAGCCAAGCTGTCAGTCTATGGGTTTGAAGGCAAGGGTGGAGCGTTCAAGACGTATGAGTCAGAAGGTCTGGAACTAGGTCCAGAAGCCACGGCTCCTCCTGAAGATGAGGCCAAGAGAAGGGGAACCAAATCTAATGAGGACAGTATGGGGTGATGAAAATCAACTTGCTTCCCAATGAGTTGGCTTTCTGGAGAACTTTGGGTATCACAGGAGAAGGAGGGAAGGCATAATTGAGACCCGAGGGCCAATTGTGTACAAATGCATCCTTTGGTGACTCCCCCGGAGGGGGGATCAGGGCAAAATAGCTGCTGCATTTTGCATTCATGGATGTGGCAAAAAGGTTGCAGCAAGGCTAGCCACATTTGCAGAAGATCATCTCCTCTACTTCTTGTTTTAGGGACCACTCGTGAGGCATGAGAATTGCTATGCTGAGTTTGTCTGCTATCACGCTGGACTTCCCCAGGATGTGCGTTGCTATAAGAAAGCGTTGGGAGGAGATTGCCCACTGCCACATTCTCAGGGCCTCTCAACAAAGTGAGTACAACCTGGTCCTTCCTTGTTTCTCTATGTACCAGACAACCAACATGTTTTCTGTCTGTATTGCAATAGTTCCCAGCGGGAGAGAGTCCTGAAGTGCCTGCAGTGTCAAAACCACTGCTCTCATCTCTAGGATACTGATGTGCAAATGGGCCTCATGATCCTGCCAAGTGCCTTGGACTGTCCTTCCCAGATACTGCCCCACCCCCACCCCATCTTGGAGGTGTCCACATGCTGTGGAGGAAGCAAGGGTTGACCTGATGACACATGAGTGGAGTGAAGCCACCAGTGAAGGTCCTTCTTGCATGGCTCTGTTAACAGAATTTGGTGAAACATGGGTCATTCCTTCAATGACCACTGAGTGAATAGTGGCCACTGCAGAATTCTCATGTGCATGCGTGCTAATGGAACTAAACTTATTGCTGCCGCCATTTTTAAAACTGTTCTCGCCTGTACTGTCATCTTGGAGATAAGGTTGGAGACTTGCTGTCTCAGAACTAAAACTCTTTCCATAGGAAGCTTTGCCAACATGTTTATTGTGTCTATGTCTGCTCCTATAAACATGGTACATTGCAAAGGCAACAAGGCAGAATTTTTGTAATTTATTGCGATAACTAGGCAAGAGCAGAGAAATAATGTGGTGTCTCTTGTTTCCAGTAGTAGATGCTTGGTGGTGGCAGCTAGGAGCCAGTCGTCTAGATACGGAAACAGTCGGAATCCTAAATATCTCAGGTAAGCCGTGACTACTGCCATATACTTGGTGAACACTCTGGGGGTTGCCGTGAGACCAAAGGGTAGAGCTCAAAACTGGTAATGACTGGCTCCCAGCTGGAAGTGCAGATGACTCCTGGATGGCCTGTCCATCTTTTTCTGGTAGTACACATCCTGAAGGTCTATGGAGCACATCCAATTGTCTTTTCCCAGAAAGGGTTCCTGACTTATAAGGCATCCTCAGAACCAGCCCTGATGAGTCTTTCATACAACCAGGAAACAAACAGCACTAGAAACACTAGAATCAAGCATTTGAACTTCATTTATGACACAAATAGACATGCTGGAGGGACAGATCTGTGACACAAAGGATCCCCATGTTATGGAACAGGCTCCCCATCGATTAGAAGCAGAGTTCATCCATGACCCTTTTCAAATAAAACTTTGACCATTGGATGGGAAATCAAAAATTCACCCCCGGTCTGGCTCACATGTCTCTGATGGACAGAGTCCGTCAGTAAGTATAATGTTCTTCAATTAACATTCCCTCCACTAGTCTCTTAGCTACTGCCTTACTAACATACTCCCCACTCCTAATAGATCCCCAAGGTACTCAGGGACAAAACTGGGTTGAGATGTATGGCTAGGTTTATAAAGGCCATAGTGGTCGTTGGCCTAGTAACAACCTACGAACCAATACCACAGCCTTACCAAGTTTACACAAGAGCATAATTCTCAATCATTGCCCAGTCACCAGCACACACACCTGTTATGTATACCTCCCTTTGGACACACAGGCAGATAGACAGGCACACACACACACACACACACACACACACACACACACACACACACACACACACACACACACACACATGCACATGAACACACACACACACACATTAACTGATGAGGCCAAAATGCTGTTGCTTGGAAATCAACTCTTTGTTACCTGGAAATTCACCTGGTGTTAGAATGGTGTTAGAGTAGTAGATATGACACCCTTTATGGAAGGTAAGCAAAGCAAATGTATGACATGGATAGTGATCTCGAGAGTTTAGTCTAAGGAAAAAAAAAAACACATCCTGACCCATGACCTGCTCTCTCATCTTCCAAATGCCTGCCCTCCTGATAAACAGTACATACATGGAAACAAAGAAGCCACCAGCATTTGGGAAAAGGATGTGAGATGGCAAGACAATAAAGATCAGGGTAACACAATTATAATGCCTTGCATTATCAGCAGCTGTACTCATATACAGTTATATTCACAATAACATATTAATAACAACTTATTTGTGGAGTTTGACACATGAATTACACAAACAAATGGAAGCAGCAAACAGTTAAGTCTTCCACTGCCTAGGTTGATTGTCTGACTCCTGGCTGCTCTGTATTATGTAGAAAGCATCTGAGAAAATTTGAAATCCTAAGTATTCCACTGTGACACCTTGACATAACTAAGCTGATTTATATATTTTTTAATATTGTGTAACTTGGTACCTTTAAGTATCCCATTATACAGCTTGCATGAACCTCGTCAAAAAGCTACAGCTAAACTCCTTCCTGTCCATTACTCTTAAATAAGACAGGTCTAGTCTGATTGATTCTAAGCAGAGTGCACACACACACACACACACACACACACACACACACACACACACACACACACACACACACACACACACACACACACACACACACACACACACACACACACACACACACACACACACACACACTTCAGTAAGAAAATACCTAGCTAATTCCCACCTCTTAGAAAATAAACTGAACCACTATAACATATCAAATTAAAATAAAACATTGAGCTGAAGTAAAACGAAGCAAAGGCTGACAAAAAATATGTTCTCATATGAAAAACAGTCCACTTGCATCACAATTAAAATAGTAAACTTGTAAAGCAACCAAAACCAATACTGTAAAACACTACATTCCTTACTCATAAAACACTGCAAAAGAAATTCACTAAATGCATAATTTATAGCTATGCATCCTCAACACATACAGACAATAGAGGAACTGAAAGCAGTCACTCATCATAGTTTGACAACCTCTCAAAAATAAAAAAAATGCACACACCTGTAATAACCAGCTGCCATCACATATGACTTGGTGGTGTCGTCTTCTGCAGTACTCCCCTCAAAAAACACAGCCCAGCACCCATGTAACAAAGCATGTTCATTTTCCTTGCCACATACCTCAACTGGACCATTGTGTCTTTCATAAAAGTCATTCAGCCCAGTCTTAAAATAACAAGAAGCAATATGAAAAAATAAAGCAAAATGAAAAAACTGTGAAATTGAAGTGTATTAACCCACCACCGAGTTCACGTAGGAATGGGTGTGCCTGCTGTGATTGGCATGTGGGAGGGCAGGGTTAACAATGGCTATGTGCCGTGATTGACACGCAATGCTAATGTAACGGCAAATCCAATAGAATTAAAAACTGAGCATTTAATAAGAAATAGGCACAACTTGCCTTTGAACTTTGCTAAATAAGGTTTCCAAAAAAAGAGAAATGATGTTCAATTAACGGTGCCACTTTGTATTCTTTTCATGTAGTTTTATGCTGCTTTCTGAGAGTTCAAAAGTCGTTGCATTACGGCAAATATGAGAAGTGTGCTTGGTGGAGTGAAACACCGCAGCCACACATGAAGAGCTTGAGGACAGAGGGAGGTTTGTGAAAACCATGTTGCCATAGCTGATGGCTGGTGAAACTAAGGTAGTTATTGGACTATCACCCAGTTGTGTTTTGCAATGTGAACGGGGTACCTTCTCTGGAAAACTGCACATTATTCTTTTTTTATCATAATTTCCCACTTGAAGTGTTTTGTTAGAGGAAGTGAAGGTTGTACTCACATCAGCAGCAGTAGTGCGATCATTGGGACCGCATGTTAATTTTCCAAGTGGTCATTAAACTTGTTGCCCCGATAACGGAAAAGTACCGTACACTCATAGTAGAAGCAAGCAGATTAAATAAGAAGAGTTTTTTAAGAGGAGAATAAAACAATGAAACTGCTTTCTGACAATGCAACTTCACAACTGAAAGTCAAATCCTCTTAGTCCACAGAAAAGGTTTCCATTACTAGAATGTCAAAGAAAAATATATTTTTTTCTAGAGCATAGTGGAGGTTCTCTGTATATGATATTTCATGTTAATCCCCAGGGTCAGACTTCTAGGAAAAGCACAAATTTCTCATTGCTTATCATTAACATATTACACTCCTCCTCCAAACAAAGGGAGAAATTATGTTTTGTTTATAATCGGATCTTTTTGTGCGATTAACTTGTGTTTTGGTTGCATTCACAGATGTCGCATATATTACCTTGTGTTAGTCAAACGGTGGGAGGTACAGTCAAAATGTTTGCAGGCGGGGTTTGGGTGGGGCTTGCTACTGCGCATCTGGTGGGTTAATACACTTCAATTTCGCCAAAAAAACTGCACTAAACCTTCCGCTGTTTTACTCAACAGAGCTAAAAATTTTTAGTAAATTCAAAACATGCCTCACCTCCTACAACACCATACCCCACTTCTCATACATTGAAATTATAATTCACTTAGTGTAATGCACTTGCAGAATGGGAATCTCTCAGTGTCAGATGTGCAGAATGAACTTCTGTCTCCAGTGCCACATTAAGCTGAATGGGGACATTTTCACCTGGTTTCACAGTCCCATCAAGCTGAATGGGAACATTTTCACCTCATTTCACACCTTCTGTGAAATTCTTGCTGGCACTCAAAACGTTTTTTTTTTTTTTTACTGAAGCTTCAAGTAATTAATGAACCATAACACGCACTTAATAATGACGAAACCAAGCTTATAGTTAAGTATTTAAAAATTGCCACACTATGGCTTTCCTCATCATACAGTGCAACACGTCTGTACATGCACTTTTACTGACACCAAAACAAACATTTCCCCCATGACCCTTTCAGTGGTTCATTCATATCTGCACAGGCACTTCAATACCAAATTAAACTTTTCCCCCTTCTGATCGTTCCACTACTTTTTCCATGTATGCCCAAGCACTTCAATGACACCAAATGGAACATTCCCACCCAATTATCCCCTCCATGTATGCACAAGCACTTCACTGACATCAAATGAAACATTTCCCCTAATGATCCCTTTAGCTAAAAGGTCAAGTATGCAAACCTCTTAATTACTGCTGCAACTGCTGGATCAATCCTACCCCCTACCCCGAAGCACTGTTGTGGATCAGAACATGCATGCTAACCCAAATCCTGTGGTTCAATCAACTTTGCAATTTCTGTCTTGAGCTAAGAGGTCAAGAGGTATGCACACCCCTTATCTGCCACTGCTCAATCACTTTCACTCTTGACATTTGTATATCTATACACACACACACACACACACACACACACACACACACACACACACACACACACACACACACACACACACACACACACACACTTTTTTATGTTTATTTATTTATTTTATTTACTTGTGCACTTTCTAACAAAAGTTTGTCTGAGTCTAGGTAGGTAAAATACTGATAGGTATAGGCATACTGGCCTCTGGAACATTTCTGCAGCATAAGGATGATGCCATAAGAATATTCCAGGCAGCTGCCATTCAAATTCTCTTGTATTTCCTGGCAGCAATGTGTACCAAGGTGGATGATTACATACACTTCCCAGCAGCAGTCATGGATAAAAGAACTACCATGCAACAATTATGTGCTATAGCCAATTTCCCCTGCATCCTCGGTGCAACAGACTGCACCCACTTTCCATTTAAAACATTTGCTGTACCTGATGTAGAACTGAACATCAAAAGAAAGGTGTGTCAGGTGGTGTGCTCAACAGATCCCTCATTACTAATATGATGGTGACACATTCTGATAGTGTCCCTGATTCTGCAATATGAAGGGAAAGTGGTCCGAGGGCTGCTTTCCAACAAGGTGAAATACCTGAAGGACTACCAGTCAGTAAGTACAGGACCACAGCTATAATGTAATCGGAATCCACACCCGTCAGCATTAAGCATGAGGGCAACATATGTCCTGGTGGTATGATTTGATGCCAGTGACACTGCTATCTCATTTAGGGAGGCAAGGTGGGGGCACACCTCCAGGGGCATTCCACACCCTCTCATAGCAGCAATCAGTAGGCTGCACTGTGGATCGTACCAGAGTGACATCATCACTGACAGGTCTCACTGGATCTATTGTGACTGCCCAAAGCATTGATCATGTCTGGAAGGTGTGTTCACACTTCATTCCTCCAGACAGTATTACTCGTCCATCCAAGAAAAATGCAATCATGCTGGGTAGGAACCTCAACTATAATTTAATTCTCTCTGTGCAAGAAATTGTCTTCCCTACTTCTGATTGACATCTGGAAGACAGTGTGACATGCAACTGTTATACTTTATATGGAGGCTCGCAAATTGATATGATGATGTTACAAGCATATGTCAATTGGATATCTCACCTCTCATTTACAATGCAAAGCTGTGCTAAACAATCGGTTTCATTTGTATTACTGTTATAAATAGATAGACATGCAGTAGGTGGAATGGATGCACTAAATTGGCCATAGGTATGAGTGTGCATGCAGTTGTGTAGTGTGGAAGAACTACCGTGGCAGGGTTAGCCACCTGGTGTAAACCATGGCTGTAGATGATTGTCACTGTTGAAGTGACACCACGACCCCATGTACAAAAATGGTAAAAAAGGGGGTTATGGATGGATAGATAGGAGAGAATTGGTTGTGCAGGGTACTCGTGGCTAAGTGTATCCCATGTGACTGGGGAATAATACCAGTGTTCCAGAGGAAAAAGTACATTAACAACTGTGTTCAGTACAGAGCTATATATTTACATCAAAAACAAATATACCTCAAAGCTTGGAGGTTCTCCCTATTCTAATCACCATTGGCAAAATCCAATACCACTTCCTTACAAGATATATGTCCCCCTATAAAAACAAGGAAACCCATAATGTATATTTAAACTTATTGGAAACACTCACCATCCAAACTAATATGATATTCATGGGTGACTTTAATTACCCCGCTATTCACTGGGTATCCTATATGACACCAAATGTACAGGCACAGAGACTCTTGGATTTTGTAAGCACAACCTCTTCCCTGGACCAAATTGCCAACATACACAGACACACACACACACACACACACACACACACACACACACACACACACACACACACACACACACACACACACACACACATATATATTACACGGATCTTTGATGAATGCTTAAATGTTCGAATCTCTAAAGGTCGACCTTTAGAGATCGACATTTAAGTGTTCAAAAATGTAATAAAATAAACAAAAAAAAAGTAAACTGAAAGGGTTTTAGCAGGGGGGCAAGCCCCCCTGCACCCCCCACACACCCCCTACTTAAATATACCAACTCCGAGATCGCACTTCAGTGCACGGCAGAGCGGAAATGGGAAATTTCCCATTCCCTACACTGTAGCGCGATCTTGGAGTTGGTATATTTAAGTAGCGGGGGGTGCAGGGGGGCTTGCCCCCCTGCTTACACCCTTTAGTTTTTTTTTGTTTTAGTTTTATTTTATTTTTTTTAATTTTTAAAGATATTTGAACACTTAAATGTTCGAGCTCTAAAGGTAGACCTTTAGAGATTCGAACATTTAAGCGTTTGTTTATCTAATATAGACTCTATTACACACACACACACACATATATATATATATATATATATATATATATATATATATATATATATATCTATATATATATATATATATATATATATGTGTGTGTGTGTGTATATATATATATATATATATATATATATATATATATATATATACATATATATATCCATCCTCAACCCCTTTTTCCCATTTTGCACATAGGGATCAGGGTGTCACTTCAACAATGACAACCATCTTGAGCCAAGGTTTACACCAATAGGTAGCTAGCCCTGCCGTGGTAATTCACTTGTACCACACACATGCACTCACACCTATGGCCAATTTATAGTGTCCAAGTGGGAGGAAACTAGACCACTTGGAGGAAACCCACACAACTGGAGGTAGGACATGCAGACTCTGCACAGAAGGCACACACAACCCACCTGAGAATCGAAATGGAGAACCTCTTGCTGTGAGATGACAGTGCTAACCACTGCACACATACATACACACACATTTAATATATATATATGGATTCCATACACTAGATCGAATTTTCACCAATTCAAAATAGTGCATGGAATGCTCACTGCAGCGAAAGTGCACTTAATCGAAGTTCAGTACAATGAACGGGTGTTGTACTGAACTTCCGTGCAGTACTCACGGACCTTAGTGTTAGGGCACGAGTCATAGTAAGGGTATAGCCCATAGGGCTATCCCCTTACCATGACCCATGCCCTAATGCTAAGGTCCGTGACGACTGCAGCGCAGTTAAGAACATAGCAATGTCCTCCACTATGGTGCGATAATCATGAACCTTAGTGTTAGGGCATTGGTCTGGGTAAGGGGATAGCTTTACTAAATAGCTTGTTTTTTATGTCCTCCACTGTGCTGCGGTGCTTTTGGTGAAGTGCACTTACGCAAAAGTTCACTTTCGTTAAAGTGAACTTTCACAGAAGTGAGGCTTTCTATTACAAGTTTGAAGTAGTGAACTTTCGTTCTTGTTATAGGAATCCATATATATATATATATATATATATATATATATATATATATATATATATATATATATATACACATATATGGTTTACTATTAGAATCCCGAGTGCAGGTTAGACAACACTTGGAATGCCGACTAACAGTTAGGCGATTCCGTTTTGTCCAACCTGCATAAGTGCGAGGGAACCCTTTAACGAATGCAAAGTGCATTCACACAGCTGTCATCAGTGACATAAATGTGGTAAGGTCCATTCACGATACAGTGGGGATCGGGAAATTACCCTTTTTCCCACTGTAGTGCGACATCGGAGTTGGAATATATAAGTGGCAGGGGGGTGTGGGGGGTGCAGCCCCCCTGCAAAACATATGAGTGTTAGTAGTACGAGTGTGGTCTGTACTGCTTGCTGTTGTAGCTTTCGTACTAGAAGTAAGTCGAATTTGAGTGGCAAGAAACATTTTTTTGGAAGGAGAGATTGCCCCTTTAAGTAGTAGGTGGTTGTCAGTGAACATGAGACAATTGCAATATTGTCTCAGGATGCCTATTTTAACCACGTTGGCTGCAATAACAGTCGGAAAATTCAGCTTTATGGTTCCAATTGCTTCCTGCTTTGGGCTGGAGGGTGAATAGTGCCTAAAAGATTATTAGGAGTTGCTTAACTGTAGTGCTATTTAAGATGAATAATACAAGTCTATACAAAAATAGGAATGAAACACTTTGCATAACTACTGACTATTAAGTGTGCTCATAATTTCTGGAGTAGGTTGTATTGAGAAAGATTAGGTTCTGCATCTGTACAGTGCACAGTTAAATGGCTGTGCAAGAAACAGTGCCTTGCAAACACGGGCAACTTATGATAGCATATAAATGCAAGAAATTCATTGAATCCTTTGTCCAGCACAATTCAAAGTTTTACAAGTAGTCAAAGGCCTAGAAATGGCTTAGTTCTTCCTCTACTATAACTAGCATTTAAACCAGAGCAATTCTGACTCAGATCACATGGCTGGCTGTGTGGCACTGAGGAATGCCCTGACTATGACCCATATAACCAGAGTTTAAGCTTTGCCTTGGGTGCTGGAAGAGGCAAGTGGAATGGATAGTCATGAGTAGTCAACTGTGCTTCTCCAATAGCTCGGGGGAGAGAATGTTCAGGTTGGCCAATCACTACCCAGTAAATGGGGACTTGCAAAGGACTGAAACAGCCATGTTTTAGGGACATGGGCCTGATGCTTCAAAGCAAGTGATTATAGCATTCATTAATGTGTGTCTGGTAGCATGATCCTTGACATGAAGGGTATAGGATGCCCCACTGTGACAAACCTATTTATGCCAATCACCAGGGGTGGAGTAAGGGCTTAAAATAGAAATGTCATGATTGCCATGATGCTTGCATATGTAAAAGCTGCTATGTTCATGGTTGCATGGATGATGGCCCATCAAGGAAGGATCTTGTCCTCACACTGAGGACTTCCTAGTATTGGTTGACAAACTTGCTCAGGGCAAATCATGGGAACAGCCTGATAGTCTGCAAGTACTGAGGTAAAAAGAACCTAGAACTAGGGGTCATTTTTTTTCAAAAATACTACAAGGTCACACTGTGGCACATCATCCCTCATACCAAGTGATGTGCCTGTAGTGCAGTGAAAGGACTACCATAACTGACATGGTCTCAATGGCTATCCCTCAAATCACAAGGCAATCATGGTCATGCAATTCCATTACTGTATGTCTGGTGCTGATGGCACTGCCTTCTGATGAAGACAACCGCATGACTGTGATCAGACAGCATGCATACCGTTATTGGACCAACGGCCTATATAGTACTATTGGGTAGCATGGCTAGGCTTAAAAAGGCCCTGTGACATCCCTTTTCTAGGTCAGTGATCAAGGAGTCTCAATCCTCACCAAGGACACTGGTAGGGGAACTTTCAGTTTGAGAGAAATACACATGCACAGTATGTTCAGATGCAGCTCTCTGTAACAAGCACAATTACGCTTACAAGCACACAGGGAACACACTCCACTCCTGGGGCTGGACTGACTCTCTCTCCAGGCCCCAAATAAGAACCATATTGACCACTAAGAAGCTTTGTGTCCTGGTTCCAAGTAGCTGTCACACACATTCTGAGATCTGCTTTTCACCCACATATACCTATCGGTAAAAACAAAATGAAAACTCCAGCAAAGCTATAACTTCCACTGAGTGACCTCCCAAACCTCTTGTATCAGAGGTACATGGGATATATGCAAATGATCCTTTTGAACATCAGGTGTTTCAGCTCATTGGCAATTCTGAATGTCCATGACTTGTTTCGTCATTTTACTGGACAATTTCAGGCCAATAAAGCCAAACCCCACTAGCTGTGGATATGCATATTTCGGCCTTGTTATGACCTCATCAGCACAGCACAAGCAGAGTGTTTGACTAAGCATTATAAACACAGGGCTGTTACACCCAGTTGATGTCCATTATCATGACACACAATATCATACCCACATATATCTGGGAAAAGGCTGGTACAGATTACCTGCTCTGCCACCTTTGCCCAGACTGCAAGGTAGTTGCACTGCCACCAGCAAGCTACTCTAAGGCTTTTACAAGGGTACCCAATTATACTATGTAAAATTAATACTAATACAAATGGTAGTGTTTCAAAAAGGTAGTAAGACTTTCAGGAATGGCCACAGTATCACCAAATAAATATAAATACTCTACAAATTTCATAGTACTCTCTAAAATATCAGCCACACTGAAAAGTTTATATATATTTTAATCAAAAGAAAACAGGACAATACTGAATACCTCTTCAGAATAAAGGCCAGAGTTTCAATCACAGGAAATACAAAATATAACCCAAATGGTGTGATTTTTGATGAAATGACAAACCAGTGAAGTATTATTCAGACCTGTAATGTACTGAGAGTACTGAACTGAACTTCACTGTAGCAGCCATAATGAAAGCCAAGTAAAATGTAAAATGTCAGACCTTGCAGCAAAGGCACATAAACTAAAGCCACAGGTAACCTGTGCTGCATTCTGATGTGAAATTGAACTACTCATCTTCCATCTTACCTAATGCATATTCATTTATTAAATCACACACTCCAGCACTTTCATGCAATATAACAGGAGTTTGTTACCTTTGTACTGCATACAATTGTCAATGATTACAGAAAAAAAGAAAAACAATATCAGGGAAATGAATGTGAGATGATATGACAAAGAAAAGGTTAGCAACATTAACCCCCCCCCTCCCGCATCACCATACATAGTGAGACTATAGTCCACACTAATGTATGAATTATAGCATACTGGGCGACTTGTTCATACAAATACACAAACACAATGAATCAATGAACATCTCATTCTTCTCCTGCTTAAGCAGACTGTTTGTGTCTCCAGATTGCTGGGTAAGATATAAACCAATTATCTGAGAATCTTTGAGGGTAATCTATTAGTGAAGTACCTCACACCCAGTACTGTGCAGAAGTGGGTGTGTTTGTAATGAATGCCAGGGGAAAGGGCTGTGGAAGCGGCCAATGAGTGACAGGTATGCAGACTTCCCTGTGACATCATGCATACATCGGTTGTACCTCTTGAATATCGATGCTGTACTTGCACTCCCAATTGCAAAATAGATTAAATTTTGTATTGTAGTTCACAGACAGTGGCAAGCATGTAGAAGTTCTGTAAATTCACAGAACCAGACAACAGTGATAACTGAAATAAAAGGATTACCATTTCACCTAGTATATAATTAACAGATGTACACAGTGCTTTCCAGTCATACCAAGGACCTTAATTCTACTGACATATTTCATTGAGTACCACTACGGACCACAATCCCTATATGCATTGACAGCTGCTGACAATACAGAGATGCGAAGGAATGCAGCTGCTGCAAAGAAAACGTTTGTCTAACACACGTCAATTGTATTTCTTTCCCTCTTTGTGCCATATACGAAATCTGAAAAGCAACAAGTTACTGGATAATATCAAATCACGGTGCAACTGACAAAGAATGGCAGCAGTCTGAGTAAGAATGCAGAGAGACTGATGGAATAGAGCGACAGAGTACAGTACACTACAGAGAGAAGGAACTGAGAATGAATGGGAAACGGAATAACTTGTGATCATAACTAAGATGTATTATTACGTGTAAAGGTAGAAAGAAATCAGGGTTTACTCACACCTATTATAGTGTGCTTCATTCTGCATGCATTTTTGGGAAAATAAAATGTAGGGAGAAATGCAGAGAAAGTCTTGAAAATGGTGAGGGGAGCTGATAAGCCGTTTTAAAAGTAAACTTAGAAAAGTGAACAGACACTTCAGTGACCGAGATCTTTGCAACATGGTTTAATTCAAGTCGCAGCTGTTGCCTCCACATGTATTGTGCTGTATGTATTATATATACTTACAGAATAATATAAACCCTGCTTCTTCCTTATTTATGCTGTATGTACAATCACTGTTCCTGCGCATTCAAATGTTTGTCACCTTCCTATCCTTCCCTACTAATGCACCAAACCACTGACATATGTCATAAAACACTGTAATCCACCATCTTTTTCCCTCAGCTGTCAGTTTTAGGAGGTATCAGGAAGAAAATAGGAAAATGTTGAGCCACCAAATGGGGACAATTGAACCTTATGTGTACTTCTGGCCATTATCAATGCATGCATGACAGAGTGATCAAATATCACGCCGGCACATGCATGAATATTTAGTAGATTTACCACACCATCAGGAAATCTTGGGGGAAAGGTGGGGCTTGGAAAGGACTTGCTACTGCGCATCCTGCAAGATACTTCACTAATAGATTACTGCTTTGAGATCCTAATTGTTGTCATTGTGTACTAATTCTATAATTCTACTGAACTAGGTTAATGGGGACTTATATACAGTAGTTATTTTAGATTACGTCACCAGGAATGAGAATATGTCCCACTGTATAACATGTATGCAGAGATACTCATCAGAAAGCCACAGATAAACACTCACATTCCTGGACCACTAACCTCAAACAAGGCAGGACTATTCTGAAAATACACAAAATACAGAGCTATGCACACACATGACCAAGCCCAAAAATAAAATCCAAAAAATTTTTAATTTCCTAAAAAATTTAAAACCCCGCTGTTAAAAATGAAAACCCCAAATATTAATGTAAAATTTTCAGTTTTTAAACCCCAAAAAAATAAACTTTGGGAAAAAAAATAAAAAACCAAAAAGTAGAAGAAAACCCAAAAGCTAGAAGTTAAAATAAAACTGCCCACCCACAATTCACAGTTTCCCTAAT
>NC_056747.1:873957106-873989606 GCF_019279795.1 Protopterus annectens
ACATGGGACAGACTGTTAGCACATAACCATCCCCCACTGAAGTTTGTGAAATCAGACCTGCAGTATGCTAATAAGCAACTCTGAAAATCCTGCCTCTGTGAATATGTGACTTACAGTGCACTCAAAAGTAAACAAAGTGCTCTAGCAAGCAACTGATTTTAGAAATGAGATAGTGCCCCTTTAACATTGAACAAATCCAGTAATTTTGCAAGATGCAATGCCTATACTACAAAATGCATTCGATGTGGATTCCAAAGTAGGCACTAAATAACATGACATTTAAGGAATAGAGAACTCCATGTACTAATATTTGTGAGTTAAATCACACATGATTTCTATAGAAGTATCAGCAAGTAATAAAATCCATGAAATACTATTGTTTGGCAAAGACAAAAGCCACTGGCTAAGCTAATTAACATGTCAAAAAAGACTGAATAACTCTGTTTACGAATCCTTTCCATAGAAACTAGAAGTCAGAAGAAGGCAGGTCATTAAAAAGCATTTAGAAGATACCTTTCTTTGAAAACAAGCCACAAGCAAAAATAATGACTGGCTCAACCTAAAAGGTGTTGTCAGTAGATCAGGAAAAAAAAGAAGGACTGTGATTAAAAGGCTGAAACTTCCTGTAGGCAACCCTCCCCCTACCCTACACAGACCATTCTCGAGCATGCTCAGAATTACAACCTGCTCAAGGTAAACACTGCAGAATGGAAACAAAGAAACGCAGGGATTGTCCCTTTAAAGCCCTTTCCCCTTTCCCTCTACTCTGTCTCCTATAGATTGCTGAGGGGTGATCTATGCTTGACTTACAAGGCATCCGCAAACCACACATCTATGAACCTCCTGCATATTTGTAAGTAAAAGAGTACCTGAAATACAGAGTCTAGGGACCTGAATTTTGTCTGTGACTTAAACAGAACATGCTGGAAAGACAGAGATGTGTCCTACAGACTGAGCCTGTAATGGAAAAGGCTTCCCATCCATGTGAAGCTGAGTTCATCTTTTACCCAGTTTAAGTGCAACATAGACCAGTGAATGGGTAAATAGCAAATTTACACCAGGCCTGGCACTCATGTCCCTTATGGACACAGGGAGCTTATAAATGCCTGGCACTCATGTCCCTTATGGACAGAGGTATCTTATAAATGCCTGGCACTCAATGTCCTAGTCAGATACGGGACACTGTTATTCTTTTGGGAAAACTTGGTTAGTCCTAGAAATGCCCCTCTTGTTATCAGCCTAGTAACAATCTATAAATCTCAAATATGCGCATGCCTCTCAGAGTACATACAATATGTCTGTTTTGATATTGCAAATGAAAATGACAGACAATACTAATTTTAAATAGAAAAGAGCATTTTATTCCTCATTTCATAAGAACACCTAAATAAAATGATTCTCATACATATACGGACCAATTATTATGCCAAATTTATCCGAAAAATATATCAAGACCCTCAGATACAAAATGCTTTTAGCTGGTTGCTGAAGCTGTAAGACACACACACACACACACACACACACACACACACACACACACACACACACACCTTCTTGTAATGTAGTTTACTACCCATGACTCTAATTGAGGGTGGGAGGGGTCATACACTCTGACTAAAAAAATTGTATTCAGAAGACATTTTTGCATCTGATGAAATGACAAACCAGTGAAATATTATTCAGACCACTGTTGTACTGAGAGTACTGAACCAAACTTCACCATAGCACCCCAATGAAAACCAAATGTAATGTAAAATATCAAACCTTGCAGCAAAGGCACACAAACTACAGCCCCAGGGGACCTTCACTGAAAGGCTATCCAGTGATGGCAAACCTTTTGTGCCAGGAGGTTTTGACACACCAAACCCAAGTTAATTCAATATACTTCACATGAACAATGAATGCAAAAGCAGTGTCTTTGGTAACTCGGGAGTTGGTGATCGCTGATGCGTCATCCAAAACATCATGGCGTGTCATCTTTGACAAGTTTGTCATAGGTTCTCCATCATGGAGCTATACATTTGTCTCTCTTTGAAATTTCATTGTAAATCATTTAGCTACTTCTGACATACTATGTTACTGTTTGACATATATTGTCCCCACTCAACAAGTAATATCAATAATCATGCAAAAGTGATCATGTAACTGCCTTCAGCTTTTATACATTACTTGACATGAAAAATTATACCCACATTCTCTACAGTTTTAATGTCTACTTGAGAAGAAAATGGAAGCCATCATCCTGCCTCAATGTTAACAGCCACAGAAATGTAATAAAAATAAATAAATACAAAGTGTATTTGTGCTGTAGATAATGTATATTGTTTCTACTGCCCATAAATCAGTATTGTTTGTTGCTATTAAAAATGAAAGCACACCCAATTGCAGCAATGGACTTCAACTTAAATCATTGATACACTACGCTTGGTTCACACCTTCCTCCAAGCCAAAGCACTGGTCACTTTAATGAGAACTGCATCTGCCTGCTGTTTCCTTTCTTTCACTGTTTGCATCCCATAATATGGGACACCACATACCTCTAACAATACGGAACATACAAGCAAAATACAGAACATTTACTCAGTTCATCTAGGAAGCTCACGGCACGGTAAATAAAATAGCTATTGTCACATACTTACAACACATTATTTTGAACTCATACAATTCAGCATTTGCAGTGGCTATTGGGTTCATTCAAATATAGGACACAGTCTTTCAGTGTGTAACACTATGGAAAATGGAAGTTTTAACACTCAAATTCATATGCTGTAGAAGATCACTCTAATTAGGTAAAGCTGAAAGCTATTCTACCTAATGATCCTCCTACAAGCCACTATTTTTGGTTCCCAGCTGTGATTGCCAAAAGCAGTACAAAAAAAATCCAGCAATATATTTAATGTTACTACTTCAGCAATGAAGGTGCAGCTGCACGCAGCCTACCACAACACTCAAACTATAAAGTCAAGAATCGGGGCAAACCCAAAAAACAGGGGCAGACAAAGGCTCAAAATCAGGAGTAGATTTTAAATATTGGTCTTATATATTTAAGTACTAATATAACGGATAACAGGTTTTGCCTTAGCAAGCACTTCCTAAAGGGTACAAAGTCTGGAACTCATAAGTTTGTCATTTAGTGACTGCAGTGCACCACAATTTACCATTAACAGCTCATAGCCTTAAGTGCCTGACAACTATAATACAAAGGTTATAAAAACAACAGGTGTTGCTTGGACATGCATTTTCTGCACAATAAGAACTACAAAAACTCTAATGACTGGTATTACTAACTGACTGTAAATCTTTGCCATTTACCAGAAAAGGAAAATAATAGTTAATAAGGCCATGGGCATAAACGTGAGGCAAAAAAGATTTAAGAAACAGACTACTGTATTTTGATTAATAATTAAACAGTTGGCAAGCACCACCTCTAACCTTCCACTTTACACCATCCAAGTAATACATGCATTTCTGCAGATGTCAGCTTAGTATCACAAGGGAAAAAAACAGTGCAGCAGTTATTATCAGAAAACCAGAGAAAGGTAGACTAAAAGCAATTCATAACTGCAGTGTTGAGGAATCTGGTCAGTTACAGGACCCATTTTTAACAATTCACTAAAATACAGATAATGTAACTAAGCAACATAAAAAAAAAGATGTGAATAACAGAACGACATTTGATAATGCAAGGCATGTATCTTAGGTGAAAATTTGCAATAAAACATTAATTAACCAAGACGATAGTGAATATATGTTTCAAGGAGCTTGTACTACTCACAAAGGGTATGAAGTCTGAAACTCAAATGTCTGTTAATAAGATAGGTGAAGGTTAATGAAGACAGGTGAAGGCTGCCAGGCTAACCAGATAGAATTTTGTAGATAATTCTGTCATTTGTAAATATTAATGTAAGCCACAGGCTTGTCCTCTTAGATGTGAAAAGACTACATTGGATATTGAACTGAAAAAAATTTAACAACAATGCACTCTGCTGTAAGAAAGCTAAGTCAAGCATTTTATGACTGTCTTTGATGTTAAAATTCAGAGCCACTATGTCTAGAGGGAGGCATCCTGCTTATTGTTTTAAGGCCAGAGTTAATGGCCAGAATTTGTATGCATAAATGTCCTTTATGGCTTTGCTTCCTGACCAAGAATAATAAAGAATGTAGCCTGTTAGCCTGGAAACACCAGGAAAGTGTGAAGAATGATGTAATGTGAATCAAGACTGTGATATAAATTTAAACAAAGAGAATCAGAGAGCATTAAGCATTTTTGTCTTGACCATCCAACTCATCAGCACTCTGCCTGTGTGCTATATGTACTTTTTTTAGAATGCTGTTTTCTTTTAGAAATAGCTAGGAACTACAAAGATTAGACTAAGTGTTTTTCTGTGATGTCAGAACTTTACTACTGTATTATTTTAAGTATTTCTCTGTGATCTCTAAACTCTTAACTAGCACTGCGTAGTAAGAAGTATTATCTTGTGTTTTTATTATTATTATTATTATTATTATTATTATTAAATATTTTTAAACCTTTCAACTGTGGCTGTTTTGTATAGAGATAATTTAAGCTCTTAAGAGTACTTGCATGTCTTTGTTAGAACTGTACCAAGCCACTCCAATAGCTTTAGCCCTGGGCTTACATGTACCAGTTGGATAATAATATTGCACAGTAATAATTAGACACCCTTTTAAGGGCCTTTGGGTAGCTAATAATTATTAGCTGAGTGGTGGCAGTGATTTCTACCATATAGTCTGGGTAAAAGGGGCACAGCTGGAGAACCTGTGCCAGCCTTCCCCAGGAGGGTCTGTGTGGTTGTATAAAGTCTTATCTCAAGGTGTATGTTTATGTCAGATACTTGGGCAGGAACATGAAGCACTGGTTGGACAGAGAGGGTGCTGGAGATTTTAGCTTGCCCAGCTGACTGAGATCTGGACACTATAGCTGTGCCAGTGGGGAGTCTTATTGGGGACCTGGAAAGGCAGAAGAGGTTGCTGTGACTCTCATGGAATGACCCTTGACTTTATAGGGAAAAACTTTGTTGTTAGGATTACATATAAAGGTAATATAATTTGACAGCCATTTCCAAAGTGTGACCTTAGATAAAGGAGCACGTGTCTTTACTTCTGAAAATGAAAGAAATAATTGATCAGATTTCCTGAAGTCTTTTGTCCCGTGTAAGTAGAAGCCTGTGTACATCCAGTTGCTGAAGCATATATTCTGCCTTGTTGCCATAGTTGGAAAAAAAGACTGGTAGCTCTATGGACTGATTTAAGTTAGACTCTGAGCATACTTTTGGTTGGAAGGATGCGTTTTTTCGAAGAGATACTCTGTCTTTCTGAAAAAGCATATATGGTGGGTTGATCGATAATGCTCGTAGCTCTGAAACCCTTCTAGCAAAAGTAATGGCAATCAACATACTTGTTTTCCATGTTAAAAACTTTAGATTACCTAATGATGCATGGTTCAAAGGGCGGAAGAATTAAACAGGACAAAACCAAGTTCAGGAGCCATGGTGGTAGAGGAGTTTTTGTGGGGGTCTTAACAGGTTAGTGCCCTTCATGAAGCCTCTGCATAGTCTGTGAGACATCAAATTTGGGGCTGAATCACTTATATGGAAAGGGTCTATATTATTACCTTGAAATTGCATTTTTTTTTTACACCTAAACACTGACACTTAAACAGTGAAATCCAAAAAGCACAAATGGCCACTACCGCAAATTTTTTCACAGGGAAAATATTCACTTGGCTGTCAAACAGCTAAACAAACTTTCAAACCCTTATCAAATGGGAGGCTTTGCCCCCTACATCCCCTTAACTAAATATACTAAGTCTGTAATTGCTCTCCATTGGAAAAAAGGGCAAATTCCCAATAACTGCCAATCAAATTTTTTCCCTATGAAAAAATTTGCGAAAGTGGCCGTTGCCTGCTTTTTAGATTTTACTGTTTAGGTGTTGAGGTTTAGGTGTTCGAAGAAATGATGAAAACAACGCTCCACACTAACTGTAATATCCAAAAAATCAGGAGACCATGATCCAATCCACACAAACAACATTTAGTTAGCACTTTCATCTCAGAAATAGAAAATTCTTCAGATTCTTTAGAAGTTTCTATTTAACAGACAAAGTGCTAAACTGTGTTCAGAGAAATGCAGTTTTGAGGTAATAATATAGCCACTATGGAAATTAGATATTGCTGCTAACTGCACACAAATGATAGCTGCAGCTGGTCCTTCATTAAATAGTTTCACCAGAAATTCAAGAATATAAGTTATTGGAGCAGAAAAGGGGTCAATGTGTTTACTTAATGCCCAGGAAGAAAATCTTTTCCATTTACATATACATAATTTTTGTGTTGAGGCCTTATGGGAATATATCAAGATATGTTTCACAGAAGTAGGAAAGTTAGGAAGCCTGGCTATATTTGGAATCGGAGCAGCCAAGCTGTCAGTCTGTGGGTTTGAAGGCAAGGGTGGAGCATTCAAGACGTATGAGTCAGAAGGTCTGGAACTAGGTCCAGAAGCCACGGCTACTCCTGAAGATGAGGCCAAAAGAAGGGGAACCAAATCTAATGAGGACAGTATGGGGTGATGAGAATCAACTTGCTTCCCAATGAGTTGGCTTTCTGGAGAACTTTGGGTATCAGAGGAGAAGGAGGGAAGGCATAAAGGAGACCCGAGGGCCAATTGTGTACAAATGCATCCTTTGGTGACTCCCCCGGAGGGGGGATCAGGGCAAAATAGCTGCTGCATTTTGCATTCATGGATGTGGCAAAAAGGTTGCAGCAAGGCTGGCCACATTTGCAGAAGATCATCTCCACTACTTCTTGTTTTAGGGACCACTTGTGAGGCATGATAATTGCTCTGCTGAGTTTGTCTGCTATCACGCTGGACTTCCCCAGGATGTGTGTTGCTATAAGAAAGCGTTGGGAGGAGATTGCCCACTGCCATACTCTCTGGGCCTCTCAACAAAGTGGGTAAGACCTGGTCCCTCCTTGTTTCTCTATGTACCAGACAACCAAAATGTTGTCTGTCTGTATTTCAATAGTTCCCAGCGGGACAGACTCTGGAAGTGCCTGCAATGTCAAAACCACTGCTCTCATCTCTAGGATATTGATGTGCAAATGGGCCTCATGATCCTGCCAAGTGCCTTGGACTGTCCTTCCCAGATAATGCCCCACCCCCACCCTTTCTTGGAGGTGTCCGTGGTCACTGCGGCCACAAGCTGTGGAGGAAGAAAGGGTTGACCTGATGACACATGATTGGAGTGAAGCCACCAGTGAAGGTCCTTCTTGCATGACTCTGTTAATAGAATTTGGTGAGACAAGGGCAGTTCCTGCAATGACCACTGAGTGAATAGCAGCCACTGCAGAATTCTCATGTGCATGCATGCTAATGGAACTAAACTTATTACTGCCGCCATTTTTAAAACTGTTCTCGCCTGTACTCTCATCTTGGAGAGAAGGTTGGAGACTTGCTGTCTCAGAACTAAAACTCTTTCCATAGGAAGTTTTGCCAACATGTTTATTGTGTCTATGTCTGCTCCTATAAACATGGTACATTGCAAAGGCAACAAGGCAGAATTTTTGTAATTTATTACGATAACTAGGCAAGAGCAGAGAAATAATGTGGTATCTTTTGTTTCCAGTAGTAGATGCTTGGTGGTGGCAGCTAGGAGCCAGTCATCTAGATACGGAAACACTCGGAATCCTAGATGTCTCAGGTAAGCCATGACTACTGCCATACACTTGGTGAACACTCTGGGGGCTGTAGTGAGACCAAAGGGTAGAGCTCAAAACTGGTAATGACTAGCTCCCAGCTGGAAGTGCAGATGACTCCTGGATGGCGTGTCCATCTTTTTGTGGTAGTACACATCCTAAAGGGCTATGCAGCACATCCAATTGTCTTTTCCCAGAAAGGGTTTCTGACTTATAAGGCATCCTCAGAACCAGCCCTGATGAGTCTTTCATACAATCAGGAAACAAACAGCACTATAAACATTAGAATCAAACATTTGAACTTTATTTATTACACAAGTAGACATGCTGGAGGGTCAGATCTGTGACAGAAAGGATCCCCATGTTATGGAACAGGCTCCCCATCCATGAGAAGCAGAGTTCATCCATGACCCTTTTCAAATAAAACTTTGACCACTGGATGGTAAATCAAAAATTCACCCCCGGTCTGGCTCACATGTCTCTGATGGACAGAGTCCGTCATTAAGTATAATGTTCTTCAGTTAACATTCCCTCCACTAGTCTCTTAGCTACCGCCTTACTAACATACTCCCCACTCCTAATAGATCCCCAAGGTACTCAGGGGCAAAACTGGGTTGAGGTGTATGGCTAGGTTTATAAAGGCCTTTGTGGTCATTGGCCTAGTAATAAGCTATGAACCAATACCACAGCCTTACCAAGTTTACACAAGAGCATAATTCTCAATCATTGCCCAGTCACCAGCACACACACCTGTTACATATACCTCCCTTTGGACACACAGGCAGATTGACAAGCACACACACACACACACACACACACACACACACACACACACACACACACACACACACACACACACACACACACACACACACACACACACACACACACCCTGCACAAAAACACACATATTAACTGATGAGGCCAAAATGCTGTTGCTTGGAAATCAACTCTTTGTTACCTGGACATTCACCTGGTGTTAGAATGGTGTTAGAGTAGTAGACATGACACCCTTTATGGAAGGTAAACAAAGCAAATGTATGACATGGATAGTGATCTCGAGAGTTTAGTCTAAGGAAAAAAAAAACACATCCTGACCCATGACCTGCTCTCTCATCTTCCAAATGCCTGCCCTCCTGACAAACAGTACATAAATGGAAACAAAGAAGCCACCAGCATTTGGGAAAAGGATGTGAGATGGCAAGACAATAAAGATCAGGGTAACACAATTATAATGCCTTGCATTATCAGCAGCTGTACTCATATACAGTTATATCCACAATAACATATTAATAACAGCTTATTTGTGGAGTTCGACACATGAATTACACAAACAAATGGAAGCAGCAAACAGTTCAGTCTTCCACTGCCTAGGTTGATTGTCTGACTCCTGGCTGCTCTGTATTATGTAGAAAGCATCTGAGAAAATTTGAAATCCTAAGTATTCCACTGTGACACCTTGACATAACTAAGCTGATTTATATTTTTTTTAATATTGTGCAACTTGGTACCTTTAAGTATCCCATTATACAGCTTGCATGAACCTCGTCAAAAAGCTACAGCTAAGCTCCTTCCTGTCCATTACTCTTAAATAAGACAGGTCTAGTCTGATTGATTCTAAGCAAAGTGCAGACACACACACACTTCAGTAAGAAAATACCTAGCTAATTCCCACCTCTTAGAAAATAAACTGAACCACTATAACATATCAAATTAAAATAAAACATTGAGCTGAAGTAAAACGAAGCAAAGGCTGACAAAGAAATATGTTCTCATATGAAAAACAGTCCACTTGCATCACAATTAAAATAGTAAACTTGTAAAGCAACCAAAACCAATACTGCAAAACACTACATTCCTTAGTCATAAAACACTGCAAAAGATATTCACTAAATGCATAATTTATAGCTATGCATCCTCAGTACATACGGACAATAGAGGAACTGAAAGCAGTCACTCATCATAGTTTGACAACCTCTCAAAAATAAAAAAATACACATACCTGTAATAACCAGCTGCCATCAGGTATACATATGACTTGGTGGTGTCGTCTTCTACAGTACTCCCCTCAAAAACACAGCCCAGCACCCATGTAACAAAACATGTTCATTTTCCTTGCCACATACCTCAACTGGGCCATTGTGTCTTTCATAAAAGTCATTTAGCCCAGTCTTAAAATAACAAGAAGCAATATGAAAAAATGAAGCAAAATGAAAAAACTGCACTAAACCTTCCACTGTTTTTCTCAACAGAGCTAAAAATTTTTTAGTAAATTCAAAACATGCCTCACCTCCTACAACACCATACCCCACTTCTCATACATTGAAATTATAATTCACTTAGTGTGATGCACTTACAGAATGGGAATCTCTCACTTTCAGATGTGCAGAATGAACCGCTCTCTCTAAGCCTGTTTGTTGGATAGTGCAGCGCCTAAAGCACCTATGTAACTACTTATACCTAGCAGCGGTTTCGCTTGGAAGGCTTTGTTTTTCTTTCCTCCCTTCTTTACTGGCAAGCGACCCAGAGGTAGTGCCTATCTCATCAGCCTACCTTGGCCCACACCTGTAGCATAAGCTTTTGGATGCTGAGGGTTTTTTTTTTCCAACTATAGCGCGATATATGAGTCCGCACGCATGTATTTCCTACATCGTGCTTACCACAGTCGTAGTCTTATTTTTTTTACTCTGATTACCTCGGTGGATACCCCTTACAACCTCTCTGTTGTCAGCGTTACCCCTTGCTGCAGCTTATCGACAGCGTTCCTTGCCTAAGACTAGCCTCCACGTGGTCTCCCACAACTTCTAACTGGCGTTCTCAGGAAACTGTAGCTGTTTAAGACTTTTTTTATGCTTAAGTGTTTATTACTGGAATGTTTTTGCACACTGTTTCTTTTGTAAAGCTCCTGACAAATGCCTATTAGCTCCGTGCACATATGTACACAAAGTATGTAATATTTTGACCTTTAAACATTGAGGCAACGCTATATTCTACCTTGTATCCCCCTTGGGATTCCTGTAATATTTGGCTATAGATGCATGGCTGTGAATATTGTGCCCTGCCATTTTCTCTTGAAGCTGCTGACTGCCTGTTACTCATATTGAAGAGTGGAACCTATTTAACAGTGTGGTAGATCTCGCCTGCTTAATTGTTATTTTAGATGTAACTGCTGCAAGGTTGTTATTGAAATCCCTACTGTGTTTTATTAGCAATCTAACTGAACCGCTTAATACAATGTGTCTTATAGTAGTCTATGTACTGACCTGTTCGTTGATTTAAGGCATATGTACTAGCTATGTGGTACAAACTTCATTGACTAATTGACTTTTTTTTTCCCCTTTTTTCTCTCTCTACCTATAACATTATCAGACTGCACACCTGGGTTCCTGTCCTTCCCTAGCCAAAGAAGCCCCATGGACATCATATTTAAGCACCATAATCCTGAATAGGATTTTACGTCCTCCCAAATAAGACTGACTTCCCAGAGTTGACCGTTTTGGAAAGTATGTCCTAATCTTGTACTGCTTAACATTACTCTCCAGGACATATTTGCTCCCCTACCAGGTTAACCAGCAGCCCCCCCCCCTCCAATTTTTGACTTTAGATACCTTCCCCTTCCCTCCTCTACTCAGCTTTGTCCTTGAAAAACCTCTCTCTCTACCCTGAGTTTATTTGTCTTGGTAAACTCCCTGCCTGCTCTGTCTGATATCCTTCCTATCCTGGCCACTAGGTGGCACCCTTTACACTACTGATCCTATAACCATTTTTTTAGACTATTCTACTACAACACACACTGTCATTTCTAGTCCATATTTGACCTCTGCCTCTTGCTACTTCCCTCACGCCTGACTCCTCTACCTTACCCTCTACTATCACCTACCCCCCACTTACCATACAGTCTCCACAACCTTTCTACTCTTGAGATCACCCTTACCTTTTCACCTGCTTCTCTCTTCTTGCCTGATTGTTTTTCTGCAACTGATCGTCTCACTTGCTCTTCCCGCTCCGCAGCTCACTCCGCTCCCCACCCTACCCCCAATTCCCACCCGCCCCCAGGGGCCCTACCTTTATAGTTGTTTAGACACTCCCCCTATTAGCTAACCACCTATCCCTTTTCCGGTACACATCACCTTGCAATACCATACTACAAGTCCTACAACCACACCCTCTATCCACAATCTTATCTTACTACCTCACCTCACTCTACTATTTATACCACACAGTCCTATACTTGCTAAACTCATCACACTAGTAACATGCCTTTAAACCTTAACACAATCTTTTCACTTCTTCTTCTTAACATCCTTCTCTATTACCATACTCTTACCTCCTATGAATATCTTATGCTTAGCCAACCTCCTGTATTAGCCAAACACACCACATCTACACTTCCTCTACTTGAACAAGCACATATTAATATACTATCAACCTCTCCCTACCTTCCCCCTCTCTACCACAAAGTACACCACTACAGATTCCAAACCTCTAAACAATTTTATCTAATACCCTGCAAAACCCTAAAAGTATTTCAAGTCCTGCAAACACTATTATTAATACATGGTGACATCCACCCCAACCCTGGCCCCAATACTCTCATGAGCCACACCCACTCAAACCTGACTACTAACTGTTCTACTTCACCCTTCTCCCCTGACTCCCTCTGTATTGCTCACCTAAATATTCGCAGCATCAACAACAAAATCACACAACTTCATGCCTTAATTGATTTCTATGCCTTTGACATTCTCTGTCTCACTGAAACTTGGCTTAAACCTAGTACCAAAGACAACGAATTTACTCCCCCAGGCTATAGTACCTTAAGACAGGATCGTCTTAATAAAAAGGGCGGGGGAGTGGCCCTTCTATACAAATCCCACCTACAGGTAGCATTAATAGATTCCTTGCCCCCCTCCCTAACTAATGCTGAAATACTCTGTTCCAAGCTCCAAGTTAATAAAACCAAGGCTATATATATCATATGTTCTTACATCCCTCCAGGCAACAACATCAACACACTAGAAAATATCCTAAGCTGGGTCTCCAGTAACTTTCCACAAGAAACCATAATCTTAGGGGACTTCAATATTGACTGGAACTCCTGCATATCTCCCAAACCCTCCATTCACCTTAATCTCTTTAACTTTCATCAAACCATTAACTCCCCTACTAGAATACACAAATCAACCCACAAACAAACCATTCTAGATTGGATACTAATTAACAACAACCCCCTCTCCTATAAAACAGGAATTCTCCCTGACAACATCAGTGACCATCTCCTGACCTTTATCTGTAAACAAAAATATAGCAATCCCAAGCAAGCTACCTACCGTACCATACACAACAAAACAGATTTTAACCTAGCATCCTTTCAAAATGAACTCAAAGAATATAACTGGTCAACTCTAAAATACCTCCCAATAGACGAAGCAGTAACCCATTTCAACAATACCTTCCTACAAATTCTACACCATCATGCCCCATCCCGCTTAATTAGACTAAGCTCCAAGGCTGCCCCATGGCTTTCAAAAACTACTAAACAAAATATGCGAGCTAGAAATAAACTATGGGCTAAATGGAGATCCACAAAAAACCCTGCTGACCACCAGAACTTCAAACACCTGAGAAACACAACAAAGAAACTTATCTATCTGGATAAAAAAAACTATCACTTTAAATATCAACAAAACCAAAACCAAAACCCCAAACAATTTTGGTCAGGAATAAACAAACTACTCCATCCAGGGAATACCAAAACCCCTACCCCAGCTAGCCTAGCTCAAAGTCAACCCGACATAATAGCCAACACTTTCAATGACTTCTTCTCTCAAACTGTCGCCTCTCTGGCAAACACCATGACTCCCCCCCATCCCTCCAAAAAACCCCTACCCAAAACAGCACCCCCATATTAAAGTTTCATACTGTCTCCACTACCTATATATGTAAATTACTATCTAAACTCAAACCTTGCACCCCTTCCGCCGACAAACTACCAGCTGAATATCTTCAACTAGCTGCAACCGAACTAGCCTACCCAGTCTCCATCTTAATAAACAGAACAATAACTGAATCCAAAATCCCTTCCTGTTGGAAAATCTCCCATATCATTCCCCTCCACAAAGGAGGTAACTCTAACGAACTCTCAAACTTTCGGCCTACTGCCCTTCTATCTCCACTATCCAAAATAATGGAACGCTGCATACACCATCAACTCTTACATCATCTCTTGAGTAACAACTTGCTTGTAGACTCACAACATGGGTTTAGGCCCTACCACAGTACTTCTACTGCCCTTCTCTCCTTCACAGACATAATTAACAAAAATCGTAACAACAACCTGTTCTCCTCTGCACTATTCTTAGACCTCTCAAAAGCATTCGATATGGTCAACCATCAACTTCTCCTCCACACTTTTGAATCCCTGTCACTTGACTCACTAGCACTACAGTGGTTTGATTCATACTTGACAAATCGAAAACAAGCAGTCCTTTGGGACAGCCATCTATCTTCTCAACTCCCAGTTACTATAGGCATCCCACAAGGGTCCATCTTAGGTCCCCTACTTTTCTCTATATTTATAAATAACCTACCCACTTCCCTCCCTACATCCACCTGTATACAGTATGCTGATGATTCTACTCTCATCTGCTCTGCTCCATCCCCAGTAGAACTACACTCCTCTACCCAATTGGTTTTCACAGCAGCAGAAAAATGGTTTCAACATATCTGTCTCCTCCTAAATCCCAAAAAAAACAAACTTCTACTCTTCACCCCAACCCTTAAATCCACTCCAATCACTTTTTCCATTGTGTCCTGCAATGGCACTATCATCAAACCTGACTATTCCACAAAACTGCTAGGTGTCACCATAGACAATCAGCTAAACTTTGACTATCACATTGATTTAACTATCAAGACAGTAAATAAAAAGATAGGAGCCCTTTACAGACTTAAGCCCTTTCTTACTGCCACATCCCGAGTATCTCTTGCCCAAACTCACCTCATCTCCACACTACTGTATGCCTCTCCCTCCTTTATTAACATATCTAAAGCTAACCTTCAGAAACTTAATCTAGCCTACCATAGCATTGCCAGATTTGCAACTGGCTCTCCATTCCGTACACATCACTGTCTTAACCTAAAGAAACTCGACTGGCTAGAACTTCCTAATCTAATACTCCTGCAGCAATTAGTCATCACTTTTAAAATTCTACATTACCCCTCCAACACACCCATACTGAACAACCTTATCACACCTTATAAAAATCTTGCCTCACTTCGTTCAGCCAACAAGCTCCTAGTAACTACTATCAAATCTCATAATAAAGCAGGTGACTCCTTATTTGCAAACACTATCGGATCATATTGGAATAAACTTCCCACTGGACTGACCTCCCTAGCCTCATGTCACCTTTTTAAAAAACAGATTAGAAATCATTTACAAAATCACTGGCTATGCCCTTGCTCGAATCCTGACTGATAACTGATACACTACCTGCTCTCATAGTTAACTCTGTATATTATTTGTATCTTGCTTTTTCACAAAGTTTGATTCTTTTCTGTTTTAGTGATTTTGTTAAATTGTATAGTCTCTAGTATGATAGTGGAGCTTTCCTCCTCAACCCTGTGTAGAAAATATACATGTATCAAGCCACACAAGCCTGAAATACTGTATATTCAATTTTACTTTACTTTTCTTTTGTCATTATTTTGTTTCTTTTACTGTTTGATTGATTGTTATTTCTATTACTGGTATCTGTTTAAACTGTAAAGTTATAGTATGATAGTGGAGCTTTTCTCCTCGGGCCTCTGCTGAAAATGGACATGTATCCAGCCAGACTAGCCCGGTTAACAAATGTAAAATAAAAATAAATAAAATAAACTTCTGTCTCCAGTGCCACATTAAGCTGAATGGGGACATTTTCACCTGCTTTCACAGTGCCATCAAGCTGAATGGGAAAATTTTCACCCCATTTCACACCTTCGGTGAAATTCTTGCTGGCATTCAAAGGTTTTTTTTTTAACTGAGGCTTCAAGTAATTAATGAACCATAACACACACTTAATAATGATGAAACCAAGCTTATAGTTAAGTATTTAAAAATTGCCACACTATGGCTTTCCTCATCATACAGTGCAACACGTCTGTGCATGCACTTTTACTGACACCAAAATAAGCATTTCCCCCATGACCCTTTCAGTAGTTCATTCATATCTGCACAGGCACGTCAACATGAAATCAAACTTTTCCCCCTTGTGATCATTTCACTACTTTTTCCATGTATGCCCAAGCACTTCAATGACACCAGATGGAACATTCCCACCCAATGATCCCCTCAGTAGTTTCTCCATGTATGCCCAAGCACTTCAATGACACCAGATGGAACATTCCCACCCAATGATCCCCTCAGTAGTTTCTCCATGTATGCCCAAGCACTTCAATGACACCAGATGGAACATTCCCACCCAATGATCCCCTCAGTAGTTTCTCCATGTATGCCCAAGCACTTCAATGACACCAGATGGAACATTCCCACCCAATGATCCCCTCAGTAGTTTCTCCATGTATGCCCAAGCACTTCAATGACACCAAATGGAACATTCCCACCCAATGATCCCCTCAGTAGTTTCTCCATGTATGCACAAGCACTTCACTGATGCCAAATGAAACATTTCTCCCAAAGACAACTTCAGTAGTTTGTCCATGTCGGTCCAAGCACTTCACTGACATCAAATGAAACATTTCCCCTAATGATCCCTTTAGCTAAGAGGTCAAGTAAGCAAACCTCTTAACTACTGCTGCAATTGCTGGATCAATCTTACCCCCTACCCCGAAGCACAGTTGTGGATCAGAACATGCATGCTAACCCAAATCCTGTGGTTCAATCAACTTTGCAATTTCTGTCTTCAGCTAAGAGGTCAAGAGGTATGCAAACCCCTTATCTGCTGCTGCCACTGCTCAATCACTTTCACTCTTGACATTTGTATATCTATACACACACACACACACACACACACACACACACACACACACACACACACACACACACACACACACACACTTTTTTATGTTTATTTATTTATTTTTACTTGTGCACTTTCTAACAAAAGTTTGTCTGAGTCTAGGTAGGTATAATACTGATAGGTATAGCTATAGGTATATTGGCCTCTGGAACATTTCTGCAGCATAAGAATGATGCCATAAGAATATTCCAGGCAGCTGCCATTCAAATTCTCTTGCATTTCCTGGCAGCAATGTGCACCAAGGTGGATGATTACATCCACTTCCCAGCAGCAGTCATGGATAAAAGAACTACCATGCAACAGTTATGTGCTATAGCCAATTTCCCCTGCATCCTCGGTGCAACAGACTGCACCCACTTTCCATTTAAAACATTTGCTGTACCTGATGTAGAACTGCACATCAAAAGAAAGGTGTGTCAGGTGGTGTGCTCAGCAGATCCCTCATTACTAATATGATGGTGACACATTCTGATAGTGTCCCTGATTCTGCAATATGAAGGGAAAGTGGTCCGAGGGCTGCTTTCCAACAAGGTGAAATACCTGAAGGACTACCAGTCAGTAAGTACAGGACCACAGCTATAATGTAATCGGAATCCACACCCGTCAGCATTAAGCATGAGGGCAACATATGTCCTGGTGGTATGATTTGATGCCAGTAACACTGTTATATCATTTGGGGAGGCAAGGGGGTGCACACCTCCAGGGGCATTCCTCACCCTATCATAAAAGCAATCAGTAGGCTGCACTGAGGATCGTACCAGAGTGACATCATCACTGACAGGTCTCACTGGATCTATTGTGACTGCCCAAAGCATTGATCATGTCTGGAAGGTGTGTTCACACTTCATTCCTCCAGACAGTATTGATCCTCCATCCAAGAAGAATGCAATCATGCTTGGTAGGAACCTCAATTATAATTTAATTCTCAAAAACTGATATGATGATGTTAAAAGCATATGTCAATTGCATATCTCACCTCTCATTTACAATGCAAAGCTGTGCTAAACAATAGGTTTCATTTGTATTACTGTTATAAATAGACAGACATGCAGTAGGTGGAATGGACACATTAAATTGGCCATAGGTATGCATGTGCATGCAGTTGTGTAATGTAGACGAACTACCGTTGCAGGGTTAGCCACCTGGTGTAAACCATGGCTGTAGATGATTGTCACTGTTGAAATGACACCACGACCCCATGTGCAAAAATGGTAAAAAAGGGGGTTATGGATGGATAGATAGGAGAGAATTGGTTGTGCAGGGTACTCATAGCTAAGTGTATCCCTGGTGACTGGGGAATAATGCCAGTGTTCCAGTGTTCCAGAGGAAAAAGTACATTAACAACTGTGTTCAGTACAGAGCTATATATTTACATCAAAAACAAATATACCTCAAAGTTTGGAGGTTCTCCCTATTCTAATCACCATCAGCAAAATCCAATACCACTTCCTTACAAGATATATGTCCCCCTATAAAACCAAGGAAATCGATAATGTATATTTAAACTTATTGGAAACACACACTATCCAAACTAATATGATATTCGTGGGTGGCTTTATTTACCCCACTATTCACTGGGTATCCTATATGACACCAAATGTACAGGCACAGAGACTCCTGGATTTTGTAAACACATCCTCTTCCCTGGACCAAACTGCCAACACACACACACACACACACACACACACACACACACACACACACACACACACATATATTACACGGGTCTTTGATGAACGCTTAAATGTTCGAATCTCTAAAGGTCGACCTTTAGAGATTGACATTTAAGTGTTCGAAAATGTAATAAAATAAAAAAAAAAGTAAACTGAAAGGGTTTTAGCAGAGGGGCAAGCCCCCCTGCACCCCCCACACCCCCCCTACTAAAATATACCAACTCCGAGATCGCACTTCAGTGCACGGCAGAGCGGAAATGGGAAATTTCCCATTCCCTACACTGTAGCACGATCTTGGAGTTGGTATATTTAAGTAGCGGGGGGGTGCAGGTGGGCTTGCCCCCCTGCTTACACCCTTTACTTTAGTTTTTTTGTTTTTGTTTTAGTTTTATTTTTTTTTATTTTTAAAGATATTTGAACACTTAAATGCTCAGCAATAAAAACTGGTGTTCCCAATGTGCGAGTACACTGTTTGCAAAACTGCATCCACAGGGAGACCCCATGGCAATATCCGTCTTTTGGAGAAAGAACTGGTCTTTAAACACCAAAAAGTTGTTTAACAACACTAAATCTAATAGTGTTTCCACTAGGTACATTTGGTCATTAGAATTTATTTCAAAATGACATGTATCAACAAAATGTCACTTGGTACATTAGGTACTAAGATGAAAAGAAGTTATGTACTCACCATAACGTTCCATCTGAGTAGATACTTCATTTGTCTGCAACCTGTGGGAGTCGGATCTGACCTCGGATCCGAGCCGGCAGCTTTCCAAGCTTCAAGATCCGAGCTCCTAGCTCCTCCCCCTACCCATAATCCCTTGCTACCAACCACATTACCTCAGATCGGTTATTTTGCCCTATAAGCTAAAGACGGAGAGAAATTCTCCACAGGACAATACTTTACCGAGGTTTGGGGGATGGCAGGGGGGGTCGGTTGCAGACAAATGAAGTATCTACTCAGATGGAACGTTATGGTGAGTACATAACTTCTTTATCTGAAGTAGTTACTTCATTTGATCTGCAACCTGTGGGACAGAGTCCCCAGCTTACCTAAAGGCCCTGGGTGGTCCCTACGGAAGGATATTCCGAAGCACCATGGAGCCAAAGGAAGCCCTACTTCTGGAGATCATGTCCAGCTTGTAATGAGAAATGAACGTATGGGAAGAGGACCAGGTAGCTGCTGAGCAAATATCGTCTACTGGAACTCTAGACCAAAACGCTGTTGAGGTAGCCACAGATCTGGTAGAATGTGCCCGAACGACAACCGGAGCTGACCTCCCAACTGAAATGTATGCTTGTCTGATACATTGAGAAATCCAATTTGCTACTGTCACCTTAGAAATTGGTTTGCCCATGGCTGATTTAGCATAAGAAACAAACAACTGGTCTGACTTGAGGAAATCTTTAGTCCTATGCAAGTAAAAATGTAGTTGTCTGTGTACATCCAATTTGTGCAACGTGTATTCACCTTTGTTTTGGAAGCTAGGAAAGAAAACAGGGAGGTTAATAGATTGATTAATGTTAGATTCTGTGGCTACCTTAGGTAGAAAAGAAGGATTAGTCCTGAGGGCAACCCTATCTTTGTGAAAAATAAGGTATGGATACTCAATGCACAAGGCTTGTAACTCTGATACCCGCTTGGCAGAGGTAATCACTACCAAGAAGGCTGTCTTCCAAGATAAGAATTTTAAGGGCACTGAGGCCGCCAGTTCGAAAGGTGGTCCTGTTAAAGCTTGTAAGACCAAGGTAAGATCCCATGGAGGCATAGCCGGTTTAATGGGTGGCTTTAAGAGAAACACACCTTTTAGGAAGGCTTTGCATATTTTAGCTGACGCCAAAGAATTTATGCCATCTCCCACATGATAATGAGAGATGGCTGCAAGTTGGACTTTAATGGTGGATGCACTAGCTCCCTGCCTAAAAAGGAGGGATAGAAAGTCCAGGATAGTGGGAATAGGAACCGTAAAGGGATCTAATTCCTTATCCCTTGCCCAGATGGAAAAACGTTTCCATTTACTGTTGTAGAGTTTTCTGGTGGATGGCTTATGAGCTGCCACCAGAATAGCCTTAACTGGGGAAGAGATACCGGGAGTCCTTGCCATTAACGGAACTGGATCAGCCAGGCTGTGAGCCGGAGGCTGATCAGGTTCGGAGTGTGGCATCTCGTCGGATGCGAGATTAGGTCTGGTCTGGGATCCAGAATCCATGGGGGAGCCACACTGTGAGACTGCAGAAAGGGGAACCAGACTTGTCGAGGCCAGAATGGGGCAATGAGAATCACTCTGCTCCCCAACCGACAGGCTTTCTGGATGAATTTCATCATCAGAGGAAGAGGAGGATATGCATAAAGAAGAAAGGGTGGCCAAGCATGAACCAAGGCGTCCCTGGGGGATTCCCCTTTGGGGGGAACTATCGCGAAGTAATCGCTGCATTTTGAGTTTAGGGGTGAGGCAAAAAGGTCGCAGCAAGGTTGACCCCATTTGTGGAATATCTGTTTCGCGACAGAGGGATTCAGAGACCACTCGTAAGGGCTGAGAAATACCCGACTTAGGCTGTCTGCTAATATGTTGGTCCGCCCCGGAATGTGCGTTGCTATCAGAAAGCGGTTGGTGGAAATAGCCCATTCCCACACTCTCATGGCTTCTCGACACAGGGGGTAAGACCTGGTCCCTCCCTGTTTGTTTATGTACTAGACAACAGACATGTTGTCCGTCTGGATTGCAATAGTCCCCAGAGGTAGAAGGTGATGGAGAGCTTGCAACGTCAACAGCACTGCCCTCATCTCTAAGACATTGATATGCAATGCAGTCTCTAGAGAAGTCCACGTGCCTTGGACTGACTTGCCTGCATAATGCCCGCCCCACCCGAGGCAGGAAGCATCCGTGGTCAATGTGGCTTCGACTGGGGGAATCACAAAGGGTCTCCCTTCTTTGAGTTCCTGTGCTTGTAACCACCAAAGTAGGGAGTCCCTGCATGCTCTGCTCAGGGGAATCGGCATGTCCAAAGAATGGGTCAAAAGAGACCATTGGACCTGGAGAGTCCACTGCAATACACGCATCCGCAGACGGGCATGGAGAGAAAGGCCGATCGCTGCGGACATAGATCCTAATGCCCTCAGGACTAATTCTGCTGGGGGGGGCCGGACTCTGAAGAATATCCAAGACTTGGCGGTACAAACTGTTTATCCTGGTCGGTGTTAGAACCACTCTGGAGATTTGAGTATCCAACCTGGCCCCTATGAATTCTAGGGCTTGAATGGGGCACAGGCAGGACTTCTTTAAATTGACTGAGATGCCCAGTTGACCGAACAGAGATAGGACATAATCTCTCGCCGTAACCAGAAGATGCTTGTTGGGGGCGGTGAGGAGCCAATCGTCCAGGTAAGGGAACACCTGAATGCCCTGGAGTCTCAGGTGGGATGCTACCACTGCCATAACTTTGGTAAACACTCTGGGGGCTGAGGTTAGGCCAAATGGAAGAACCCTGAACTGATAATGACTGGCTCCTAGCCGGAAGCGGAGGAATCTCCTGGACCGTCTGTCCATTAGTATATGGTAGTACGCGTCCTTGAGATCCAACGAGCACATCCAGTCGTTCTCCTGCAAAAGGGTGAGAATAGACTGGAGGGTGACCATCTGGAACTTTTCCTTGGGTATGAACAGGTTCAGGGATGAAAGGTCTAGGATGGGTCTGAGATCCCCCGTTTTCTTTGGCACCAAGAAGAACCTGGAGTAATAACCCGATCCGGACTGATCTGGGGGGACGGGCTGGATGTCTCTTTTTCTTAGCAACTCCGAAATTTCTAAGGTTGCGGACTCCCTTTGATGGGGTGGAACATCGGGGAGATGTTTGGGCTTGGGGGGGGTGCAAGAACGGTATCGTGTAACCTGTGGATATTATCCGGAGCACCCACCAATCGTTTGTAATGGACTCCCACTTTGATCGGTGCTCCGATAATCACCCCCGACTGCCTCCAGAGAGGGACAGTTGGGCAAGCCCTCAGGGCTGTTGCGTGGGTCCCTCCGAGAAAGGTTCTCTCGACCCGAAGTTACGCGGGCCCCCTCTGCCCGTGGGCTGGCGTCCACCTTGTCCTCCTCTGCCTCTAGAGGACGAGTTGTCCGCAGCAGGATGGGATTGCTGAGATTTACAAAACCACAGCTTCTTTTGCCCCCTCTGATTCCTAGAAAAGGATCTTTGGGGGTTCGAGAAGCGGACTCGGACGGCCGACAGCGTCTTCCCATCCTTCTCGCTTTGGACAAGCATGTCACGAATTGCTGAGCCAAATAAGGCCGAACCATCGTACGGGGGCGTTTGTGAAGGATGCCTTGAAGGGATCCGTGAAGTCACAGAGGCGGAGCCAGGAGTGCCGTCTAAAGACTACTCCCGCTCCGCTGGCTCTAGCGGCTCCTTCCGTGGCATGGGAAAGAAGCCGCATAGATGTATTTGAGATGGACTTTAGAGTGGCCATTCAAGTCTCAAAAACCTTTTTGTCCGAGACCGACATGGACTCCAGAGGGGCTGCAGCGTATTCCTTGATTAGGTCACATTGCAGCCAGATAGTGTGTGCCATGTAGTTCAGCGACCTTATGGCAAAGGTTGCTGAAGTAAACATCCGCTTCCCAATCCGGTCCAAGGCTCGGGACTCCTTGTCCGGCGGATGGACCGAGGAACTTTCTTGGGCAAGTTCTCTCTTAGTGGCAGCCGCCACCAACATAGCATCAACCAGTGCGCCTTTGGACCAAGAAGGTCTATCAGAAGGAGGGCTGAGGACCTTATCCGGGCATCTAGGGATAGGCTCCATGGTGTCGGGCTCCTTCCAAGCCCTGGTGGTAATTAAGTCCACCAAGGGGTCGGCTGGGGGGGACACCCAGGAGGTAGATGGGCCTGCCTCAAAGGCCTCCAGAAATACGGATTCGTCCATGGAGGGTTTTTGGGCAGACCACCCCCCTCTTATATGCAGCATTTCCATGATGTCTCCAAATGAGACATCTTCAGGGGGGTGACCTTGGGGAACCCTCCGTATCCTCCAAATCCGTATCCGTGGTAATGGACTTGGGGGAGTCCAGGTGCCTCCTTTTGCACTGGTGCTTTCGAGGTACCTCTTCGGCGGGACTGTCCGAAGAAGGCTTGTCCACCGGGTGTTGTTCCTCCCTGGGAACTAACTGGAGGCTTTGGGCAGGCTGTCCAGATGGACGGATGATCGAAGACAGACCCTGATACAGTGGGGGTACGGATGGATCCGAAGGCCTGATCGGGGACCTGGATGATCTCGACAGTACCCTCTCAACCACCTCAAAAGCCGAAGGAGATTCGCTATCACCAGCCTGAGAAAGCAACCTCCTCGGCTCCGAGGAGGTGATCGGGGTCGGAGCCGAAGCAATCGGACCCGAGGTAGTGGTGTGCTCCGACCCAATCGGCACCGAAGACACAACCACCCCCTCGGATCCGATGCTCAACCCTCGGCCCCGAGAGCTTGGATCCGACAAGCTCGAAGGCATAGTCGGCGTCGAAGATACCAACCCTGTCGGCGCCGACGTATCCCCGGATCCGAAAGGGCCTGGATCCGACAACTCCGAGACCTGAAAATGGGTCGGAGAAGGAGTGATCAGGGTAAAGATGGGGGCTGCCATCCCTCCCAAGGGGGGGGGAGGCAAGAGCATCCCCATCTGCATCTGGGTCTGCAAAAATCTTCGTATCATCCGATCCATGTCTGCCTCGGAGATGCTTCTGGTGGACCACGAAGAGGTAGTCGAGGCAGGCCGGGAAGGCCGCCTCGAAGACCTCGAGGGAGACCTATCCTCCTCCTCCGGCTCCAGAGAAAAGGAAGGTGAACGGAGCCGAGAGGACAAGGATCAGGAGACCCTCTCAGGGGACTTCAGCAACTTCTCAGGCAGAGCCGAGGGATGAGACTCGGCCCGTCTTTTAGAAGAATGACTTTCCCTCTCTCTATGCTTTTTCTTCTCCTTATGGGAAGAAGACCCAGACTCCACAGAGCTAGTACCGGATAAGGGAGGTTGAGTCCCGGGTACAGCTACCGGAGTGGCCGGCGCCGAAGCTACAGAAGTAGCTTGGGCCCGGCTGGGAGAGGAAGAAGAAGCCGATTCCTGAGGGAGTTTTCCCGCCAGGATCAGCTTGTTCTTCCTGTCCCTAAGTGCCCGAGGGTTGAAGGCCGCACAGATTTGGCAGGCCTCCGACAAATGTGCTGCCCCCAGACATAAAACGCACTGAGTGTGGCCATCAGCAGGGGAAAGCTTGTGGCCACACTCAGTACACTTCAAAAAAATAGCTTTGGATTCAGCCATTATCCTCTCACACACACACACCCAAACACTAAGGGGGGGAGGGGAGAGACAAGTTAAAACTAAAGAGAGTTTTTTTTTTTTTTTTTTTTTTTTTTTTTAAAACAAGGAGGGTTTGGTTTAGTTAAAACAACACACACACATACTTAACTAGAAAAATTTAAGAAATAGGTTTTCTATTGAAAAAAAGGAACAATCTCACCCAATGCTAGGAGCTCTTCACAGAGAAGCAACCGTCTTTAGCCGCGGCAAAAAACGATCTGAGGTAATGTGGTTGGTAGCAAGGAATTATGGGTAGGGGGAGGAGCTAGGAGCTCGGATCTTGAAGCTTGGAAAGCTGCCGGCTCGGATCCGAGGTCGGATCCGACTCCCACAGGTTGCAGATCAAATGAAGTAACTACTTCAGATCATATGTTTCTTATGGAAAGGCTCATTAGATTTGATTCCTGAATTTATTAACAGCATTTCAAAAATGACCGATTTCCTACAATTCCCCTATTCCATTGGGGTGGAGGAGCTCTGTTTCTTAGATGTCAAACTGAGTAAGGACATCCCCAACAGCAAATTTAAATCAGTGATCCACAGAAAGCCAATTCATTCAAATTCCTACCTCCACTTCTCTAATAGCCATCCCTTTCATCAAAAGAGAAGTGTGGTGAAAGGACAATTTGTGAGGGCGGCAAGAATGGTGTCTGATAAACAAGATTTCGTTTGTGAATGTGAAAATTTAAGCTTAAAGTTTGTCATGAGAGGCTATCCAAATTCTCTAATTAAAGAGGTGATGGATGAAGTTCAGATTAAAAGAGATGCAGGCCACTTTAGGCCTTTGCTGGGAGGGGGAACTATGCAGGTAGCACCAAAGATTAAAACAGGAGAACTTCCATCTATTAATTTTCTTTTTACGTATTGCATTGATTTCAATTTAATTAGGGGCATTATCTCCAAAAATTGGAACATTATCTTGGAGGACCAGTCTCTAGTCAAAGTGATAGGACCTCATCCAACATTCACATATAGGAGAGGGGTCAATTTAAAGAACCTTGTCGAAAAGTCAGTTGTAAAAATCACAAGGTCTAGTATGGGAATGTCAAAATGTGGGATGTGCCCACAGTGTAAATACATCTTACCAGGCAGCAAGGTGAATATTAATGGCAAAAACTATTCTATCAATGACAAATACAACTGTGAAAGTAAAAGTGTAGTGTGCATTGCGTTGTGCAGGAGATGTCCCTCGTTTTACATTGGTAAAACGGAGAGGTCATTAAATAAAAGAGTTTATGAACATCTTTATGCTATAGGGAGGAAGGACATGACCAGTGCTCGTGCCAGGCACATCTGTGAACATTCTGATCACTCTTTTCTATTTTCTGTCATACAACAGGTAAAAACATGCATTAGGGGAGGTCCATGGCAACTATGGCTTGAAGAACAGGAAGTTCTATGGCAGATTAGAACACTTGCCCATTTACCCCCAGGGTTGAATGAGTATGCATCTATAAAATGCATCCTGAAATTAAAAGCATTGAAGAGATGAGGTTGTTATCATGTTTATCATGTATTTATTGTGACAACTTTTTTCATGATTTTTTGAATTGATTGAGAATTAGACAGATTGACTCAATAAACATTTTGTTTCTCTTAATTATAACTATGCTATTAATAATAATAACAGCCACTATTTGTGGTCTATAATTATGAATTTTTATGATGCATTTTTCTTTAATTTTATTCTTATGTTTATTATTACATTTATTGTTATTGTTGGTTGCACTATTATAATTAATATTTATGGATGAACTTATAAAGTCATCGAGCTTCCCATATATAAAATGTAGGATTAATCAATTGTATTGAATGGTCATATAACAAGAAAATACTTAAATGCATTATGGAGGGTTGATAGTAGTAGAATTTGAAATGAATTAATTTTATTTCACTTTATTACTATTTTTTAGTTTGTACTATTTCATTAATTTTAACATTTGTTAATACCATAAGAAAACACTGTTTAGTCAACGATATCACTATATACACAGTTTTAAAATATTCAGTGTGTGGTTAAAGGTATTAGCTCTTTAACTAATTGTGTTGTAGGTAATGAGGTATTTACAACAATTAATTATTTAATTGCTTTTAATTAGTTTACTCATTGTGTATAAAAAGTGGTGCTGTGGTTTGTTGAATTGTATATGTCTGAAGAAGGTGGAGGAATATCCTTAACCGAAAGCGCTTACATTAAACAGTCCGTGCTGTAGCTGCTTGGTTCGTTTTTACACTTTTTTGGTCATTTAGTTCTTATTTCGTGTGGTTCATTAACTATACCCTTACCCTAAACTGTGCCTTAACCCTAAGGTCCATGACTATCGCACCATAGTGGAGGACATAGCTTGTTTTTTATGTCCTCCACTGTGCTGCGGTGCTTTTGGTGAAGTGCACTTATGCGAAAGTTCACTTTCGTTAAAGTGAACTTTCGCAGAAGTGAGGCTTCCTATTACAAGTTTGAAGTAGTGAACTTTCGTTCTTGTAATAGGAATCCATAGATTATATATATATATATATATATATATATATATATATGTGTGTGTGTGTGTGTGTGTGTGTGTGTATATATATATATATATATATATATATATATATATATATATATATATATATATATATATATATCTTCTTCTTCTTCTTTCGGCTTTTCCCGGTTAAGGGTCACAACAGCGGATCACCTGTCCACTCATGATTGGCAGTGGAGTTTTACAGTGTTGAGTTGCCAGCCCGGTGCCCAACCTTCCATGGAAGGCACACACACACCTGGGGCCAGTTTGGAGTGTCCAATCCACCTACAGCATGTCTTTGGGAAGTGGGAGGAAACCGGAGTACCCGGAGGAAACCCACATGACCACAGGGAGGACATGCAGACTCCACACAGAAGGCACCCCAGCCAAGGATTGAACCAGAGAACCTCTTGCTGTGAGGTGACAATGCTAACCACTGCACCATCGTGGCCGCCCTTATCATCATCATCATCATCATCCCCCTTTTTCCCATTATCATCATCCCCCTTTTTCCCATTTACATGGGGTCGGGGTATTGTATTAACTGTCGCCAATTCTCTCGATTCAGTGCCACTCTCCTGCCTTCTTCAACACTCATGCCTGACTGTCGCAGATCTTCTTTCACACAATCCATCCACCTCTTTGCTGGACACCCTCGCTTCCTCTTACCTTCTTCCTGTCTGTCCCAAATCTCCCTCACCAGATTGTCTTCTGCTTTTCTACACATTTGCCCATACCATCGTAAACTGTTCTCTTTGATGTTTTCTGCAACTGGAGCTACTTTGGCTTCTGCTCTTATGTCCCCATTTCTTCGCCTGTCCCGCAGTGTGCATCCTACCACCTTTCTCAGGCACTTCATTTCCATCACCTCTAGCTTCTTCAACTGTTCTGCCTTTACTGCCCAGGTTTCTGTACCATACAGTAGTACTGGTCGCACCACTGTCTTGTACACCTTACTTTTCAGCTTCTTTGGCATTCTTATGTCATAGACTATACCTGATACTCTATGCCAGTTGGATATATATATATATATATATATATATATATATATATATATATATATATATATATATATATGGTTTACTATTAGAATCCCGAGTGCAGGTTAGACGACATTTGGAATGTCGACTAACAGTTAGGCGATTCCGTTTCGCCCAACCTGCATAAGTGCAAGGGAATCCTTTAACGAATGCAAAGTGCATTCGCACAGCTGTCATCGGTGACATCAATGTGGTAAAGTCCATTAGCGGTACAGTGGGGATCGGGAAATTACCCTTTTTCCCACTGTAGTGCAACATCGGAGTTGGAATATATAAGTGGCAGGGGGTGTGGGGGTGCAGCCCCCCTTCAAAGCATATGAGTGTTAGTAGTACGAGTGTGGTCTGTACTGCTTGCTCTTGTAGCTTTCATACTGCAAGTAAGTCGAATTCGAGTGGCAAGAAACATTTTTTTGGAAGGAGAGATTGCCCCTTTAAGTAGTAGGTGGTTGTCAATAAACATGAGACAATTGCAATATTGTATCAGGATCCCTATTTTAACCACGTTGGCTGCAATAACAGTCGGAAAGTACAGCTTTATGGTTCCAATTGCTTCTTGCTGTCGGCTGGAGGGTGAGTAGTGCCTAAAAGATTATTAGGAGTTGCTTAACTGTAGTATTATTTAAGATGAATAATACAAGTCTATACAAAAACAGGAATGAAACACTTTGCATAACTACTGACTAATAAGTGTGCTCATAATTTCTGGAGTAGGTTGTATTGAGAAAGATTAGGTTCTGCATCTGTACAGTGCACAGTTAAATGGCTGTGCAAGAAACAGTGCCTTGCAAACACGGGCAACTTATGATAGCATATAAATGAAAGAAATTCATTGAATCCACTGTCCGATAGCAAAACAGCACAATTCAAAGTTTTACAAGTAGTCAAAGGCCTAGAAATGGCTTAGTTCTTCCTTTACTATAACTAGCATTTAAACCAGAGCAATTCTGACTCAGATCACATGGCTGGCTGTGTGGCACTCAGGAATGCAGCCCTGACCATGACCCATATAACCAGAGTTTAAGCTTTGCCTTGGGTGCTGGAAGAGGCAAGTGGAATAGATAGTCATGAGTAGTCAACTGTGCTTCTCCAGTAGCTGGGGGGAGAGAATGTTCTGGTTGGCCAATCACTACCCAGTAAATGGGGACTTGCAAAGGACTGAAACAGCCATGTTTTAGGGACATGGGCCTAATGCTTCAAAGCAAGTGATTATAGCATTCATTAATGTGTGTGTGGTAGCGTGATCCTTGACATGAAGGATATAGGATGCCCCACTGTGACAAACCTATTCATGCCAATCACCAGGGGTGGAGTAAGGGCTTAAAATAGAAATGTCATGATTGCGATGATGCTTGCATATGTAAAAGCTGCATGGATGGTGGCCCATCATGGAAAGATCTTGTCCTCACACTGAGGACTTCCTAGTATTAGTTGACAAACTTGCTCAGGGCAAATCATGGGAACAGCCTGATAGTCTGCAAGTACTGAGGTAAAAAGAACCTAGAACTAGGGGTCATTTTCTTTCAAAAATACTACAAAGTATCACTGTGGCACATCATCCCTCATACCAAGTGATGTGCCTGTAGTGCAGTGCAAGGACTACCATAACTGACATGTTCTCAATGGCTATCCCTCAAATCACAAGGCAGTCATGGTCATGCAATTCCATTACTGTATGTCTGGTGCTGATGGCACTGCCTTCTGATGAAGACAGCCGCATGACTGTGATCAGACAGCATGTATGCCATTACTGGACCAACAGCCTATATAGTACTATTGGGTAGCATGGCTAGGCTTAAAAAGGCCCTGTGACATCCCTTCTCTGGGTCAGTGATCAAGGAGTCTTAATCCTCACCAAGGACACTGGTAGGTGAACTTTCAGTCTGAGAAAAATACACATGCACAGTATTTTCAGATGCAGCTCTCTGTAATAAGCACAATTACCCTTACAAGCACACAGGGAACACACACCACTCCTGGGGCTGGACTGTCTCTCTCTCTCTCTCTCTCTCTCTCTCTCCAGGCCCCAAATAAGAACCATATTGACCACTAAGAAACTCTGTGTCCTGGTTCCAAGTAGCTGTCACACACATTCTGAGATCTGCTTTTCACCCACATATACCTATTGGTAAAAACAAAAAGAAAACTCCAGCAAAGCTAGAACTTCTACTGAGTGACCTCCCAAACCTCTTGTATCAGAGGTAAATGGGATATATGCAAATGATCCTTTTGAACATCAGGTGTTTCAGCTCATTGGCAATTCTGAATGCCCGTGACTTGTTTCGTCATTTTACTGGACAATTTTAGGCCAATAAAGCCAGACCCCACTAGCTGTGGATATGCATATTTCGGCCTTGTTATGACCTCATCAGCACAGCACAAGCAGAGTGTTTGACTAAGCATTATAAACAGAGGGATGTTAAACCTAGCTGATGTCCATTATCATGACATACAATATCATACCCACATATACCTGGGAAAAGGCTGGCACAGATTACCCACTCTGCCACCTTTGTCCAGACTGCAAGGTAGTTGCACTGCTACCAGCAAGCTACTCTAAGGCTTTTACAAGGTTACCCGATTATACTAAGTAAAATTAATACTAATACAAATGGTAGTGTTTCAAAAAGGTGGCAAGACTTTCAGGAGTGGCCACAGTATCACCAAATAAATATAAATACTCTACAAATGTAATAGTACTCTCTAAAATATCAGCCACACTGAAAAGTTTAAATATATTTTAATAAAAGGAAAACAGGACAATACTGAATACCTCTTCAGAATAAAAGCCAGAGTTTCAATCACAGGAAATACAAAATATAACCCAAATGGTGTGATTTTTGATGAAATAACAAACCAGTGAAGTATTATTCAGACCAGTAATGTACTGAGAGTACTGAACTGAAGTGAACTTCACCGTAGCAGCCATAATGAAAGCCAAGTACAATGTGAAATGTCAGACCTTGCAGCAAAGGCACATAAACTAAAGCCACAGGTAACCTGTGCTGCATTCTGATGCAAAATTGAACTACTCATCTTCCATCTTACCTAATACATATTCACTTATTAAATCACACACTCCAGCACTTTCATGCAATATAACAGGAGTTTGTTACCTTTGTACTGCATACAACTGTCAATGATTACTGAAAAAAAGAAAAACAGTATCAGGGAAATGAATGTGAGATGATATGACAAAGAAAGGTTAGCAGCATTAACCCCCCCCCCCCAATCACCATACATAGTGAGACTATAGTCCACACTAATGTATGAATAATAGCATGCTGGGCGACTTGTTCATACAAATACACAAACACAATGAATCAATGAACATCTCATTCTTCTCCTGCTTAAGCAGACTGTTTGCGACTCCAGATTGCTGGGTAAGATATAAACCAATTATCTGAGAATCTTTGAGGGTAATCTATTAGTGAAGTACCAAGTACCCAGTTCTGCACAGAAGTGGGTGTGTTTGTAATGAATGCCGGGGAAAGGGCTGTGGAAGCGGCCAGTGACTGACAGGTATGCAGACTTCCCTGCGACATCATGCATACATTGGTTGTACCTCTTGCATATTGATGCTGTACTTGCACTACCAATTGCAAAACAGATTACATTTTGTATTGTAGTTCACAGACAGTGACAAGCATGTAGAAGTTCTGTAAATTCACAGAACCAGACAACAGTGATAACTGAAATAAAAGGATTACCATTTCACCTAGTATATAATTAACAGATCTACACAGTGTTTTCCAGTTATACCAAGGACCTTAATTTTACTGACATATTTCACTGAGTACCACTACGGACCACAATCACTATATGCATTGACAGCTGCTGACAATACAGAGATGCGAAGGAATGCAGCTGCTGCAAAGAAAACGTTTGTCTAACACACATGTCAATTGTATTTCTTTCCCTCTTTGTGCCATATATGAAATTTGAAAAGCAATAAGTTACTGGATAATATCAAATCATGGGGTAACTGACAAAGAATGGCAGCAGTCTGAGTAAGAATGCAGAGAGACTGATGGAACAGAGTGACAGAGTACAGTACACTACAGAGAGAAGGGACTGAGAATGAATGGGGAAACAGAATTAATTGTGATCATTATAACTAAGATGTATTATTACGTGTAAAGGTAGAAATCAGGGTTTACTCACACCTATTATAGTGTGCTTCATTCTGCATGCATTTTTG